>NW_027466560.1:1422500-1725000 GCF_050575085.1 Anarhichas minor | reverse complement strand
CATAACAGATGGGGGGAATTTACAGCACTCAGACAATGGAAGAAAAGCCACTGACATCACTGACTACACCTCTGAGAAGTATGTGAACGAAGGAAGAGGAGGAGGAGGAGGAGGAGGAGGAGGAGGAGGAGGAGGAGGAATACTGGGAAAGAGTCGGTAAGAAAGAATGACATCATAGGTCTGGAAGGATCATGTGTTAATTCCCTTAATTGGATTATTGTGGTTGAAGTCAAGAAACACGGAAAGAGAGAGAGGAGGAGAGGGAAGAAGAGAAGGTGAGGGTAAAGGATTAAGTGAAGGATGAAATGAGGGAGAAGGAGACAGGAGAAGGAAAGAAGAGAAAAAGAAGGATGGGGAAGAACGGCAAACAAAGGAAAGGAAAGAAGGTAGCGACAGGGGAAAGGAACTAAAGGAGAGCTGTCACTAAGGAAGATGGGAAGGAAGGAAAGAAGGGAGAGCAGGTGGAGGACTGAGGACAAAGAAGTAGAGATAAGAGAAGGAGGAACTATAGGGCAAGGCAAGAAGGTAAGGAAGGGAAGGAGGAAAGAGAGTAGACGAGAGAAGGAGGGAGTGAAAAAGGGTGAACACCAAACCTCAGCTGAGAGTAACAGCACTGCGTGTTCGAGTCAGTTAAAGTGTGTGTGTGTGTGTGTGTGTGTGTGTGTGTGTGTTGTCGCAGCCTCAGGGCATGACTGAGTGAGTGACTAATTGTGCCGTCTGCTTGCAAACACACACACACACACACACACACACAAACACACCGAAATTACGCAATCAGTATCAGGATAATCTCCTCTGCCTGGTATTTTTTTTTCCCCAAGAAGATAAATATCGACACGTCTAGATTTCTGTCTCGTCTGGAAATGTGCTCATCTAATGCATGACCTTTTACATTACACCATCCATCCCATAGTCCATCACCATGGTCACCAGCACAGAACTATAACGCTCCCTCACCTCCCAAACAACGTTGTTTTGGTAAACAGCTACAGAAGTGGCGTTGTTGTACGCAAGTTATGTGACAAAAAGATCAACGTTGACTTCTCGTTTCACATGAAGAAGGAGCAGCGCGCTCCTGGAGGTGAACTCACTGTTTGTTCAGGACTACGTGAATAATAATCATCATTGTTCATAGATAAACTGGATGAGAACAGCCTCAATGCATTGACGGAAACACAGCTTCCGTTAAATAATTATCCTAGAAGCTTCTGGAGAAATAAATGACCATGACGGGGGGGGGGGGATTACAGCTCTTTAATCTGAACGAATGTTGAAACTGATATATGTTTTTATGGCCTTCTACTGTGTACAGTATAATATCCTCAGGTACTGTGATGTCGCCTGCTGCTGTTTGCTGTTGCAACAGTTCATTCCTTCATCAGAGCTTCATCTCACCTCTGATGTCGAGAACAAAGCTTCTAAAGAAGGTGGATGTAGTGTGTTGTGGTGGCCAACCTCCCCGCTGTGTGACACTATGATCATTCCACACACAAACAGATATATGAGCAGAAACACCTTGATATTCAATCCCGCAGATACAACACACACACACACTCACACACACACACTTTACATAAACGCTATGAAGAGTCTCCTGAGTTCTCGTGCCTTTAACTGTATTTCTAGATTTGGAGATAAAACACGCTCAGACACACACGGAGAAGTCTCACGTTTATCACGATGCCTTTTCTTCTTTTATGTGGCGTGTGATGTTTATGAGCGCTGGCAGCGTTTTCACCTCCACATTTCTTGTGTGTGTGTGTGTGTGTGTGTGTGTGTGTGTGTGTGTGTGTGTGTGTGTGTGTGTGTGTGTAAATGAGTGTCAGCCACGGTTCAGGTAGCACTGAATCTCAGAGCAACAAGTGAAAATCAAAACAGGAGCAGCTGTTTGCTCAAACGGACGTGAGCGCTGGCTGTGGAGGAGTGCGCTCCCACAGAGGGAACACAGATGAGGCCGATACGAGAAGGTGACGGACGGGACAGGAGAGGACTTCACAGAAGGCGTCTCTGTGAACCTCCTGCACCGTCATTCATCGCAGGTAAAGCAGCAGTAAAATAACATGTTTGAATGGAGGTGTCTGCTCCACAGCTTCCTGAGAGGAACAAGAGGAACATAATGATTCATCCATTCAGCCCAGTGGGTGTACAACGTGAAGTTACAGTAAATCATTTACAATAAACAAACTGATAACATTATAACAAAGTATCTACCTGCTTCCCAACGGCTCTGTTTCCTTTTCATTGGAAATCGTATTTGTTTGTGTCAATCTAATTTTATTTGAGCTGCAGGTTACAGGATATATTTAGCAACAGATTATTAAATATAACTTCACTTATGACAATAAACTCTAAAGTGCTCCTCGCTGTGAACAACAAGAGTGTTTCAGCGACACTTCCTCCTCTACACCTGCCTTTAAAACTAGATGTAACTGGACCACATGAAAGCACAGGTGTAGATGCACCCGAAACACGCGAGGAGGGCTTGTGATCCGATCGGCAGAATCACCTCCGGAGCTCAGTTACTCCTCATATGTCGTGCGTTTTCCTTCTGAAGTCCAGCAACACGGGTCAATCTCCTCTTGTTTCATGCATTTAGTCTTTTTAAAAAAAACTTCCCTCTTTACAGGAAACAACTTAGTTAGGTTGAGACAACAACACAACTTAGTTAGGTTCAGACAACTAAACTACTTAGTTAGGTTGAGACAACTAAACTACTTAGTTAGGTTTAGACAACTAAACTACTTAGTTAGGTTGAGACAACAACACAACTTAGTTAGGTTCAGACAACTAAACTACTTAGTTAGGTTGAGACAACTAAACTACTTAGTTAGGTTGAGACAACAACACAACTTAGTTAGGTTCAGACAACTAAACTACTTAGTTAGGTTGAGACAACTAAACCACTTAGTTAGGTTGAGGAAAAGATCTTTGTTTGCGTTCAAATAACTACTGAAGTACAGACGTTACGTGACAAACAACTCACCGTTGGCTTCTCATCTCACACGGGGAACGAACAGCGGCCTCCTGGATGAAAGATTGCTGGTTGTTGGACTTAATTAATTAATTAACATTAATTTATAACAGTTTTAAGTTGTTTCCGTGAGTTTCATCGTGACGTTGCCGTCATTGGCAGAGAAAACATTTAAAAGTCTGTTTTCCACTTGAGTCACTTGAATGCTAATAAATAAAAAGAGGTTTCAATGAGGAGAAAGACGGTTAAATGTTTCTGGAAGCAGGAAGTCGTTCGCCTGATGTCTGCAGAAATCGAAATCTCTCTGAGGTCGTGACCTCGGCCAAACAGTCTGGAGCTCGCTTCACACTCTGCATCTGTTGGATCGGTTCTCGTAAATCTCTTCCCACACACACACACTCAGACACACACTCACTCTACCACACACACACACACTCACTCTACCACAGACACTCACTCTACCACACACACTCAGACACACACACACTCACACACACACTCACTCTACCACACACACTCAGACACACACACACTCACACACACACACACACACACTCACACTTTCATGTATCAATGGCTCCATTGATAGGCTTGCGTGAGTCTCTCTGGGTGGATCCTGCTTCTGGGGTCCAGCCCTCTTTTAGACATCCTGACCCCAAGTTTCCACAAACACACACATACACACACACACACACACACTCACACTCACACACATACATACACACACACACACACACACACACATACACACACTGTGTCTAGGTCTAGTCATACTACAATATGATAAATATAAAACCTTGAGTGATGTCACTTGAGTCAGCGTCGGTCGGGGCTGAAGACGACACGTTTACGACGGGAAGAAACAAATGTGGGGATGTGGAGCTAAAAAGAAGCGAGCTAACACTAGTCGCTAACACAACCAGAGTTGCATCGTGGGCAATGTAGGCGCCACATTATGATAGAGAAGAAAGATATGTGCAATAAAGAAAAGACGATTTCTCTGGTTCATTTTAATGCTCAACAATATAAAAATATGTGTTTTGAGAAGACGAGATGAAACATAATGATGATGTCGATGTTCAAAACTAGACTTAATAACGGACAATACTTTAGACATAGTTCTAGCCTGTCTAAAATAACTTAATCTAAATCACCCAGATTTGTATTCATAACACAGAATACATAAGAAGTGGACGTAGTCATGGTGGCGTAACCAATTGGTTTGTGGACTTACGTTTTGAAGCCTCGAGTTTGGCATTCTGGTCGTCGCCATCTTGTTTTTTTGTAACCAGAAGTGACACGAGAGGGTGGAGCTTCGTACAACCGAACACTGAATAAGATGTTTTAAAGTATCAAAATGTTACAATTAACTTTAATAAAGTGAAAACACAACGTGGAAGAGTTGAAGTTGTGAGCCGAAAACACGGACGACTGGTGGTAATAAATAATAACAACAACAATAATAATCATAATAATAATAATAATAATATTAACAATAGCATTGATAACAAATAAAAATAAATTAGTAATACGTAATAATAATAACAATAATAATAATAAAACAATAATAATAATACAATAAAAATAAAATATGAATAAGAATCATAAAGCTTGGATTAAAGAAATGATTTTAAACTCTCTTATTTAAATGCTCAGAAACTAAAAGTGAATAAATCTCCATAGTGAGTTTATTTCGGAGATGCAGCCTACAAACGAACTGTACGGATGAAAACACTGTCGTCGTATCATCGTGTCTCAGACGGGAGGTGTGCAGAGCTGCAGACATGAGCTCACAGGTAGACTCCTTTAGGTGTGGTGGTGGTGGGATTTTTCTTTTAGGGGGGTGAACATGGTTGGTGTGTTTGGGGATGCACGGCTGTGTAAATAATCGTACCTGCACACACACACACACACACACACACACACACACACACACACACACACGTTCATGCATGCACTCACTTTTGCACATGTGCATTCATCCTTAAAAATGCTTGGTGTGCACACAGATAACTCAGACATTCTGCTGGAAGGTTGGCGGTTCAAATCCCCTGAAGGCTTTAACAAGCTGAGCGGAAAAAGCGAAGGATCGCTCGCTCAAAGACTCGAGCCTTTTAGCAAGGCACCAAAAGAAGCTGCAGCCGCCCAGCGGTCCGACAGCAGCAGAAGAATGTGGTGAATGTGATTTATCTGCTGCCTCGGGTCGTTTCTGTGAAATAATGAGCTTGTCTTAGTCAGCTCGTCTGGCTCAATGAAATCCTCACACGAGGAACCATCAAACACATCGTGTCACTTTTTCCCCTTCGTATTGTCTGAAGGCACGGCTCCCCTTGATGTGTCTAAACGTCTGTCTGTGTCTATTGGTGTGTCTGTATCCATCGTTACTCCCTGTAACTCCCTCGTGCTGTTCGGGCACTAAGTCAGCCTCATCATGGTGCATTCCTTCTTCACAGCTTGTCATTACCTGCAGCCGTGCACCGGGTCGCACACTTATAAATGATTAGAGACGTATCGCTTTCACCTTAAATGTTCACAATAGGTGCATTTTCATGCATATATTATAATTTGTGGAATTGAGTGGAAATGTCCACTAAAGGTTTACACGCTTGTCTGAGGAGGAACAGTTAATGTGTTGATGAAAACATAATGAAACAAGGTGCAATATTAAAGAGTTAATCATGACTAACATGAAGCACTTCGACGCCTTTTTAAACAGTTGGTTTTGTTGTCTTTATTTTTTTTACTGTCAACAAATTGTATTAAAAGACCGAAACCAAGAGTGTGACCCGCTTTGTTCCTTCTGAAGACACTAATATTTAAAAACAGGTCAAAAGTACACTTACCTCTATTTTTATAACAGTTGTGCAATGTAGTTTTTGGCAAACATTACTCAAACAAGAGCAAAGCATGTGTTTGTTGAGGACTATTTTCTGCTGCGGATTGATACACATTTGATGCGCTGTGGAGTGTTTACAGCAGCAGGCCGGTGTGTGAGGGGTTAACACAAACTGAACTACCGTGAAGATGTCACACAGTGCAACGTATGACTTATTGATGTGCTGTTATAGTTCTTGAACAGCAAAGCAGGTCAGTCAGAATAATCACACAGCACTTGTTCGTGTGTTTAATTTCATTGTTCATTTTGGACTTTTTGTTGGGATTGTTAATGATAACAGAAATATAGAATATCTCCAGATCTAACATTTAAAAGTGGATTTATTCTGAGACCAAAGTCAGATCTGAAATTCAGATTGGTTACAGATGGAAGAGATTGTGTTTCAGTTAAACGTTAATAAAGGAAACACATTGTGTGCTTTTTAATATTTAACATAAAACGTAACTTTAACAAAGTGCTGTGTTGGCCTGAACACAAACATAAAACTATTTTCATGCTGCTTTAGTGGCTCAGAGCAGATTTTTTATTACAAGAGAGGATATCGTCAGAAAAACAACATTTGCTCTTCTTAATGTAGGAGTACATGACATTATTACAAGTACACCACGGCCTTCAGCTCCATTATTTAACCTCTAAACCTTCCAACCCTCCCTTCCATTACTCCCCCATCCATCATTATCTCTTCCAATTTAATAATGAAACTCCAGAAACCTGGATTAGCCTTCAAACCACCCACGTACCCACGTACCCTCGTACCCAAGTACCCACGTACCCTGGAGTAATGACTAACTGAGCTAACGGAACACAGCATCCCAATGAAGTCAGGTCAGATCACACTCAAACTATTCTGCTCAGTTAAAACAAAATAGTTATTTAATATTTTATTTCATTTTATTTCATTTTATTTCATTTTATTTCATTTTATTTCATTTTATTTCATTTTATTTCATTTTTTTCATTTTATTTCATTTTATTTCATTTTATTTCATATTATGATTATTATAGTCTGTGTGTATTTTGAGGGTGTAAATGGTGTCACACTTGAACAGAGCATTGAACTACTGAGGCTCATTGTTCTCACAGTCGGTGGTGTTGGAAGAACAATGGGAGGAAGTGGAGATGATGTTGTTTGATGGACCGAAACAAAAACAACAACATAAATGTCCTTTTAAGGAGCGTCCGTCTGTCCTCCACCTGTGATGTCACTGATGAAGAATTCCCAGCTGGCGAGACTGAAGGAGGCTTTTAGTTAATAAGTGACAACGTCTAACGAGGACCTGAACCACACACACACACACTCACACACACACTCACACACACAATCACACACAATCACACACACACACACAATCACACACACACAATCACACACACACACGCAATCACACACTCACACACAATGACACACACACAATCACACACACACACACTCACACACACAATCACACACACACACACAATCACACAATCACACACAATCACACACACACACTCACACGAACACAGACACACACACAATCACACACACACACACAATCACACACACACACAATCACACACTCACACACACACACAATCTCACACACACACACACACATTCACACACACACACACACGCACACTCACAATCACACACACACACACACACACACATACACTGACAATCACACACGCACACACACACTCACAATCACACACGCACGCACACACACACACACTCACAATCACACAATCACACACACACACACATACACTGACAATCACACACGCACACACACACTCACAATCACACACGCACACACACACACACACTCACAATCACACACTCACACAAGCACACAAACACTCACAATCACACAATCACACACACACTCACAATCACACACTCACACACGCACACAAACACTCACAATCACACAATCACACACACACTCACAATCACACTCTCACACATGCACACACACACACTCACACACGCAGACACACACACTCACACACGCACACACACACTCACACACACACGATTTTGACGTATCTGTTTGAATTTAAATTTGTTCGTAACATCCTCGTAACAAAACATGTTTTCAACATTTTATTTTCAAGGAATATTCAGTCGTTCCAGTGAAAACAGTCAACGTATCCTCATGAAACGTACGACATCTTATCAAACGTTATCCCACTAAAGTCCAGCAACACGTGTCAGTTTCCACTCGCCACACACAAACCCTTCACAGGAAACAACCTCAGGAAGAGAATCATGAAATACTGGTAGTTCAGGTGCGCCGCCCCTTTAAGGAAAAATGCTTGTTGGCTTCTATGGAAAGAAACTCCATCCTGTTTATTCTCCTCCTGCACATTCATAACAATGACACAGGTCATCTTTCTCATGAAAGTCACAACAAAAGCAACCGTTACCATGGTTACTCTGAACAATTCATCGGAAGTTTCTTAATTTCCTCTATTAGGGAAACCCCACTGATGCTCTGTGGGTCATCATCAGGGTGAAGGGGGGGTCACAACGTACGCACCTTTGTTTTTAGATATCGTTTTAGGCCTTTGTCTCAAAATGCCTCGTCATCTATTGTCTTAGTTTTAAGCAGAGACGATGAAAGTGGACGTCACGACGTCTCTCATTGGTTTGTGGACGAATGTTTTGAAGGCATTTTGTGACCATATGAGGACTGATGAAGACGCCATATACGTCTCTGGTAGAGACCTGTCAATCACCGTGTAGCCCCGCCCTAAAGCATCCCCTGCTTTATGGTCTGTTTGACTCTAAATGGACCATAATGTACTAAATGAACATCATGCTGTATTGAAGAAGACTTGAAACTAGAGATTGAGACCATAAACTCATGTTTACAATGTTTACTGAGGTAATAAATCAAGAGAGAAGTAGAGTCATTTTCTCATAGACTTCTATACAACCAGAGGAGTCGCCCCCTGGTGGACACTAGAGAGAATGCAGCTTTAACACATGAAGCTTTGCTGCCAGGTCAATAGCGCATCAAATTGTGGATGTTTACAAAATCTATGAAATCCAGAGCATTGCATTGTGGGATTGTTAGCAGAAAGTAGTGTACATGACACATAGACAACATATTTGTTCTCCTTTGTGGGACTTTTTCTCGGACACTATGACAAACAAAGATGATTCATTAGCGTCTGAAATCTGAATTCTATACAATCAGAGGAGTCGCCCCCTGGTGGACACTAGACAGAATGCAGCTTTAACACATGAAGCTTTGACTTCACTCTAAAGAACCGGAGGTTGTCTCTTAGTCTACACGTCAGAGATTCTAAAAATCTTCAAATCAAGACAAAAGGTCTGTATTCAGTGATCTAAAACAGCCGTTTGTGAGTTGACAAACGGCCAAAAAGCAAGCCCTGGTGGACATTAGAGAGAATGCAGCTTCAACACATGAAGCTTTGGATTCTGTTTATTCAACTGACATTTAAAAAATATTTTTACATTTTATAATTTTTGTTTTGTTTTTTGCATTTGTAAATGTATTGTCTATTTTTAGTTTAGTTTTGGTCTCGCTCTGTGAAGCACTTCAGGTAGCATGATTGTATGAAAGGTATAGCAGCAGACCTCAGTGGACCACAGGGCTGTGGGGTTCTTCGGAGGTATTGTGTCTGCTGGTTTCAGTGTAAACACTCGTCTAACACGAACCAAAGAAGATCTGGACTTCGTCCCAGATTTAACCATCTAAATTTAAGCTTCTCACCAGACTTGTTGCATGAAATATTCAGTGAGCGTGACCTAGAATGAATGAAGCGAAGCCTGCGAAGCCTGATCAGACGGACAGAGAGCTTAACACGACATATTCGCTGCAACATGTATCCAACATCCGAGTTACTCTGCTCATGATCTGAACCACTGCTGCACCAGTGGATTAAAACCCTTAGAAGACATCTTCTGGAGACCATAAATGTCTGAAGACATTTTATAAAGTGGTTGTTGAGATATTTCAATAAACATGTCAACCTTTTGGCGGTGCTACGGAAAGAGTCAGAGGACCAACAGTTAGTAGGATTCATCCTCTGGGGAACATGAATGCCTGTATAAAGTGACATGGCCTTCCATCCAGCTGTTGTCGAGACATTTTACTAAAAACAAAAATGTAGACCTCATGGTGGCGCTAGAGAGGGTCAGAGGATCAACAAAGTCATTAAGGTTCATCCTCTGGGGAGCATGAATGGCTGCACAACATAATGAGACATTTCTCTAAATAAGCTAATTATATACATACATATATACTATATATATATATACAAGAGCTGAAGTTCCCCTCAGCAGGAGCTTTATTTTATGATTTATAGTGTGTAGAGTTTGATGTCTGCCTGAGTGAACTTTCTTGTTCATAAAGGGACAAAATAAATAATAAATGAAAGTCTCGTCATATTTGCCACAATGTGAATAAACGTTATCGCGTGCAAATAATAAACATTCCATGATGTTGAACACATCAAGTGCACACAGCTGCAGTACAGTGTGTACATGTGACTGTGGACTGTTAGACGTTGATAAGAGTGATGACTCAGACTGTGTGTGTGTGTGTGTGTGCGTGTGTGTGTGTGTATGTTTGTCACCGTCTAAAAGGTGTGCCCCCATGTCTGTTAATAGATCCCTCCTTCTCCGTGTCTTTTACCTTCATCACACTCAGTCTCAAAAACAATCCCCCCCCCCCCCCCCCAAACACACGCTCACATTTTCACTCTCGCTCTATTTCTGGTCGCATTCCAACCCGGTGACTTCAGTCCAGAAACGGGAAAGCTTGTGTGTGTGTGTGTGTGTGTGTGTGTGTGTGTGTGTGTATGTGTGTGTATGTGTGCATGACGTCAGCTGTTTGTTTGCATACTGTGGTTGTGTCTGGGGCAGCAGCTTGGTAAAGCAGGTTGGCAGTCTGTGTGTGTCTGTGTGTGTGCGTGTGTGTGAGTGTGTGTGTGTGTGTGTGTGTGTGTGTGCGTGTGTGTGTGTGTGTGTGCGTGTGTGTGTGTCTCTTGACGCTCATAAACTGGCCTCATGGAGCGATGAGCTCGTCAGCTTCACAGACTCTTCATTGTTGAGCGGCTGGTGATTGAGTGTATATTCCTCGTTCCCTCCCTCGCGTCCAGCCGGAGGAAACTGCTGCATAATGATAACAGAGTGGGAGACAATGGGTTCAACGGGCGTAAACACACACACACACGCACACACACACACACACACACACACACACACACACACACACACACACACACACACACACGCATTGTGTTCGGGGTCGGGGGTTCGGCCTGACAGCCTCCAGACTCTCTGAAATTATTTATCAAATATGGAACAATCCGGACATTCCAGCCGCATTTCTGAGCTCTGTCTCTTTCCTTTTCTTCCCTAAAATTGACCCTTTGGAATAAATAATTACCCCCCCCCCCCCCCCCTCTGCCTGGACCCCGTCTGCCCAGTGATGAGGTCAGATTGGGTTTATTTTAGCACCAAAGCCCTGAAGAGTTTCCCTTAAAAGCATTTAGTAGTTGTGTTCTGGGAGGTTCTGGTCCCTCACCTGGTCTCTGAGAGGCTTGATCTTGACTGGTTGCATTACTGCTGCTGCTGTCGTCCCTTTCTCTCTTCACTCAAACAATATATATATATACACAATATATATATATATATACACAGTGTATATATATATATATATATATATATATATATATATATATATATATATATAATTCCAACGACTAATATCTAAATGTGCAGAGAAGTTAATGTTGTTTAAATGCACCAGAACTACTGCAGAGACTTGTTTTGATGAGGTAAAGATATGTTTTGAGTTCAGTTCAGCTTCTGGATAATATAACTCTGCAGCATATGTTTTATTTTTTAACAGTTTTAGCTCACTTGGTTGGCAGTTTGACCCAGGTGTGTCATTCAGCTCTCGTTCTGTAATTTTAAATAATAATATCATATTAATTATGGTTATGTTTGTTTTCACACTTCTGATTTGACGTTGGTCCTAAATATTAAGTGTCCAGTGTGACGCTGCATGATGAGCTTCTGCTCGGCTGGTTGTTCTCGGTGTGATGGCGCCACCGCGCGTCTGCCGGCCTGAATAACAGCTGGAGGGTTAAAGCAGGGCTCATGTACCACCACTAGAGGGCGCCCCGCGTGTCTGCCGTTAGAACGAGACCGGAAACAGTTTCACGGTGGACGACATCATTTCTATCGTCGTGTACAAAGTGAAAATAAACATAATAATAATAAAATGAATTAAAAGGGGACTGTCGTTACTATTTCCTGGTGAAAAGGTCTTTGTTGTTCTTTGTTGAACATAATACACCATTCTACTATGTGGGATTGCTGGTCATCATTTTAAATTTCCATAATAATAATAATAACAAGAATAAGAATAATGACATCGAGTTGTAACAAGTTGACAGTTCTGATCTGAGGTAAGTATTTTAACTGATAACTCATTGTCCTTGGTATTTGATGCATATAATAAACAAATAAATAAAAAACACAGGCAAGCAATGCAAAACTAAATATAAGTAAATATAGAATAATTTACAATAAAAATATTACAAAGATACTATAAAATAGTATAACAAATATGTACAATATAACTCCTTTAAAATAACAATAATAATAATAATATAAATAATAGCAATTATAATAATATTATTAATAATAATAATAGTAACGATGATGACAACAACAACATTAATAATTATAATTATAATATAAATAATAATAATGATGATGATGATGATAACAATAATAATCATCATCATCAGTAGTATAATATAATATAATTATAATTATATTTAATAATAATAATAATACTTCAAATTAAATGGAAACTAAGAACTTTTAAAAATAACATAAAATAAAGATAATATTTTGGGGGTTTTTTCGTCTCGGAGTTGTGATGCAGAAGCTTATTTTGTAAACCTTAACCGGAAGTCCCCCTCTTCTTCTTCTTCTGCTTCCTTTTAGCTAGCTTGATTCCGCTACTGTCAACACTCCGAGCTGTCGTCACAACAACAAGCAGCGGTCTGAAGACACTTCATCTTCCTGAACGTGTAACGGAGACGTTGGTCCTGTTGTGTTTTATATCTGTAAACCGACTTCAGAGGTAAGATTAAGGACTTACGTTTACAACTGTAGTCTATAGTGCATTTATAGCTAACTAGTATGTAATATAATGTAGTGTTTGTTCCGCTACTCTCCAGCTGACTTTGCTGTTATTATTTAAACATGTTGCCGGTACCCGGATGCTCCTGTAAAGTTGAACTAACTTAAATAACTGTTAAGAGTTGAGTTGCTTCAACTAGCAGTTAACGTTAATAGAGCCAGTACATTTAATATATAATATACAATTTAATATATAATATACAATTTAATATATAATATACAATTTAATATATAATATACAAGTTAATATATAATATACAATTTAATTTATAATATATAATTTAATGTATAATATACAATTTAATTTATAATATATAATTTAATGTATAATATATAATTTAATATATAATATATAATTTAATGTATAATATACAATTTAATTTATAATATATAATTTAATGTATAATATATAATTTAATATATAATATATAATTTAATATATAATATACAATTTAATATATAATATACAATTTAATATATAATATACAAGTTAATATATAATATACAATTTAATTTATAATATATAATTTAATGTATAATATACAATTTAATTTATAATATATAATTTAATTTATAATATATAATTTAATGTATAATATATAATTTAATGTATAATATATAATTTTCATTTATAATATATATATATATATATATATATTCAAGGCTAGTTAGCCAAAAATGACATGTGTTGTGCTCCAAAATAAATGCCACAAAGTCTGTGTCCGATTGGTCTAAAGTCTTAATATCTGACATGTTTAAAGTGTATGTAGTTATTTTAATTATTCTCCGCTGTAGTATTCTTACTGCGCGAATGTTGTATTTCTGTCAAAAGCAACAGAATATATCATATTTAACATAAGTGTTGTTCATCAGTTTTATTATAACTAAAGACTCATTTTGATTTATCTTTGAAGGTTTAACTTTGTGTTTATACTTTGTTAATATTTAACATTGTGCTCAGTTGAAAATAGAGTCGTTGTTCTGTTGTCTCATTTAAGGATTAAAAAGTAAATATAAGTTAAAAATCTCCCACTGAATAATATCTGGAAGAAACTCTGAGTTTTATCATACTTTATATTTTCTAAGCATAATTTACTTCTTTCATCCACGTTGTGTTCTCTATGTCACGACATATCGTGCCAGAATATTGAACACCGATCTTTGACCTTTTATCCATATATTGTTCTGAACTGGTTCTCAGCACTAACAGCAGAATATTAATAAAGGGTTGAAGAGGAGCTGGGAGGAGGCTGCACGATCACATGAGGAGGAGATGTTGCTCCTCAGACAGACTGACTCTAACGTGAGCATCTGGTTCACTTTGGTATGAACGGTGTTTAGTCGGTTTGTGGCTGAACTGTGTGTGTGTGAGTGTGAGTGTGAGTGTGTGTGTGTGTGTGTGTGTGTGTGTGTGTGTGTGTGTGTGTGTGAGTGAGAGTGTGTGTGTCTCTCTACTTTACAGAGAGCTCCACACTGATGACTCATCTGTTCTGTATGTCTTGAGTTTCACTAACACCGTCCTAAAGTTAGCGGCAGGATTAAACCGTCTGCCCGTCGGTTTTTGGGCCGATGAGGACCCGTTCTCTCTCTCTCTGTCTCTCTCTCGCTGTCTCTCTGTCTGTCTGTCTCTCTGTCTCTCTCTCTCTCTCTCCCTATCTCTCTCTGTCTCTCTCTCGCTGTCTCTCTGTCTGTCTGTCTCTCTGTCTCTCTCTCTCTCTCTCTCTATCTCTCTCTGTCTCTCTCTCGCTGTCTCTCTGTCTGTCTGTCTCTCTGTCTCTCTCTCTCTCTCTCTCTATCTCTCTCTGTCTCTCTCTCGCTGTCTCTCTGTCTGTCTGTCTCTCTGTCTCTCTCTCTCTCTCTCTCCTATCTCTCTCTCTCTGTCTCTCTCTCTCTCTGTCTCTCTCTCTCTCTCTCTCTCTCTCTGTCTCTCTGTCTCTCTGTCTCTCTCTCTCTCTCTCCCTATCTCTCTCTGTCTCTCTCTCTCTCTCTCTCTGTCTCTCTCTCTCTCTCTCTCTCTCTCTCTCTCTCTGTCTCTCTCTCTCTCTGTCTCTCTCTCTCTCTCTGTCTCTCTCTCTCTCTGTTTTTACTTTCTTTCTTTCTTCCGTCGTTCTTTCGTTCTTCTGATGTTTCCACTCATTAAGAAAACTCTTTATTCCCTCGCTGGCTTTTAAACCCACAAGAGTGGTTTACACATTTCCCCTCCTGTGGATTCAAACTAACATTTCACACACACACACACACACACACACACACACATTCCTTCATCTGTTCTCCCTTTTTGTCATTTCATCCCTTTGTCCCAGTCTGCTCTTTGTCTGTAGCTGGTGGCTGTGGTTGAGAGACTGGACCAGTTACAGTGACCGCCCTGAGCACTACCTGTAGATCCTGTAACAGGATGTGAGGTAGCAAAGGGAGGTCTGGTGTTCAGAGACTCACTACCTGTAGATCCTGTAACAGGATGTGAGGTAGCAAAGGGAGGTCTGGTGTTCAGAGACTCACTACCTGTAGATCCTGTAACAGGATGTGAGGTAGCATATTACTTAATTTACCCTGATTTCAGTGCTTTATAAAGTGTTGGGCTATTATCAGGTACATTGTTGTTTTTAGATGATGAAGATGACAGTTTTAAAACTAATGAAGTACTTTATTGTATATTATTATATATTATACTTGTTTATAGATAAATGCAGAAGAGCAATGAGGTGCAGCGTCTGGTTGTATTTGTCCCGCCCATCCTCCATTGAGATTGGACGGCTAGGTAAAAAAAAAGGTGACAGCGAAGAGCGCAGTTATCTGTTCTGTGTTTTATAATAAGTGGACGTGCCAAATGGTTTAAAGCATGTTGCTTTATTATTATCATTTAAAAAGTGATATCTTTGAGAGAGAGAGAGAATAAATACATATATGTTGTTATCATGTAAAGTTTAACACAGTAACAGTTTGTGTGACAGATGTCTCATGTGTAGAGATGAGTGATGTAATATCAGCTTAAAATAATAAGACGTCTCTTGATGAGAGTCTGCATCAGCTCCTGTACGACGGTGTGTTCTTGTTCACAGTGAACAGAGACGTGTCTGCATGTAGTCTGTTCTGTTGTAGGCACAGAACCACAGAACCTGTGCAGGAAGCTGAGATGAGAGAACTGTCTCCACTGATCTAGATAGTCAAATGTAAACTAAATAAAACCTGAACGCCCTCTTTGTGTGTGTGTGTGTGTGTGTGCGTGTGCGTGTGTGTGTGTGTGTGACTTCCTGTCTCTATCTGTCGGGTACTAACAGCCACAGCTTCCCTTTCTGTCGTCCTCTCCTCTCGGTAGCTAGAGTCTCTGATCATCAGGAGGTTCAGCGGGCTGGTTCCTCTCCTCCAGAGGAGGCTCAGTGTGCTGCAGGACCAACACTGGAGTCTCTGAAGGTTGGTGGACTCTCTGACCGTGTGCAGTGAAACACACGGAGGCTCCAGCAGACGTTACAGCTTACTAACATCTGAACATCAACTTAAATGCATCAAAAGTGAGCCAGAAAGGTGTGTGTATGTGTGTGTGTGTGTGTGTGTGTGTGTGTGTGTGTGTGTGTGTGTGTGTGTGTGTGCGCGTGTGCGTGTGTGCGTGAAATTAGGATGTGATGAAACCTAACGCGTAAATAGTAATATACTGTAAAAGTTATAATAGTTACTGTAGATGCAGATATTCCACCCTGTTCAATGTGTTGTTATCTATATTCAGAATGTACACAAGTACCTGTTGTTTTCAGGCTGAGGCCTGTGGGGGTACATATATATGTGTATGTATATATATATATATATATATATATATATATATATATATATATATATATATATATACATATATATGTATGCACCTCTCTGGCGTTTGTACTTTCTTCAGATTAAGCAGGATAGGTTTGCTTCCCACAGGAGTTTTGCAACACAGCGACCAGTTAAAGCTGGTGATCTGTGGTTTATGCTAATCACCTGCACTGTAAGAACGCACCGACCAATCCGATGGCTCGTCTTAAGATGCCTGTTGCGTAACACACACACACACACACACACACACACACACACACACACACGACCACAACGCAGAGCAGCTGGACTCTGCTTCTGTTCTTCTTCACTCTCGTCATCTTCATCAGCAGCTGTTTAGACTGTTCATACTTTAAAGATGGTGGCTCCGCTACGGTACACTGTGTGTGTGTGTGTGTGTGTGTGTGTGTGTGTGTGCGCGTGTGCAGCAGGATGACTCCTGTAGATTAGTTGGATTACAGACCGCCGAGATTAACTAAGAGAACGTCTGTCAGACTTTCTGCTCATACTACTACTACCACATCAACAACAATACTACTCCTACTCCTACTACTACATCAACAATACTACTCCTACTACATCAACAATACTACTACTACATCAACAATACTACTACCACTACTACATCAACAATACTACTACTACTACCACTACTACATCAACAATACTACTCCTACTACCACTACTACATCAACAATACTACTACTACTACATCAACAATACTACTACTACATCAACAATACTACTACCACTACTACATCAACAATACTACTACTACTACCACTACTACATCAACAATACTACTACTACTACCACTACTACATCATCAATACTACTACCACTACTACATCAACAATACTACTACTACTACCACTACTACATCAACAATACTACCACTACATCAACAATACTACTACCACATCAACAATACTACTACCACTACTACATCAACAATACTACTACTACTACATCAACAATACTACTACTACTACCACTACTACATCAACAATACTACCACTACTACATCAACAATACTACTACTACATCAACAATACTACTACCACTACTACATCAACAATACTACTCCTACTACCACTACTACATCAACAATACTACCACTACTACATCAACAATACTACTACTACATCAACAATACTACTACCACTACTACATCAACAATACTACTACTACTACCACTACTACATCAACAATACTACTACTACTACCACTACTACATCATCAATACTACTACCACTACTACATCAACAATACTACTACTACTACCACTACTACATCAACAATACTACCACTACATCAACAATACTACTACCACATCAACAATACTACTACCACTACTACATCAACAATACTACTACTACTACATCAACAATACTACTACTACTACCACTACTACATCAACAATACTACTACTACTACCACTACTACATCAACAATACTACTACTACCACTACTACATCAACAATACTACTACTACTACCATTACTACGTCAACAATACTACTACTACTACTACATCAACAATACTACTACCACTACTACATCAACAATACTACTACCACTACTACATCAACAATACTACTACTACTACCACTACTACATCAACAATACTACTACTACGACCACTACTACATCAACAATAATACTACTACTACCACTACTACATCAACAATACTACTACTACGACCACTACTACATCAACAATAATACTACTACTACCACTACTACATCAACAATACTACTACTACGACCACTACTACATCAACAATACTACTACTACTACCACTACTACATCAACAATAGTACTACTACTACCACTATTACATCAACAATACTACTACTACCACTACTACATCAACAATACTACTACTACTACCACTACTACATCAACAATACTACTACTACTACCACTACTACATCAACAATACTACTACTACTACCACTACTACATCAACAATAGTACTACTACTACCACTACTACATCAACAATAGTACTACTCCTACCACTACTACATCAACAATACTACTACTACTACTACTACATCAACAATAGTACTACTACTACATCAACAATACTACTACCACTACTACATCAACAATAGTACTACTACTGTTACTTCTTCTGCATCTCTTACTACTTAAACTAATATATGACGACTACAACTGCTACTGCTAACTAAGCTACCACAGCGTGTAAGTAGTACACATTACTCCTGGTACTGCTTATACTCTTTCTGTACAAGTACATACTACTACTACTACTACTACTACTACTACTACAATACAACGACCCTCTGCTGCTGATGCTATTAAAACTAGCGTGTTGCTGCAATCTAACCTGTGATTTTTAACGTTGTCTTTAAAGTGTGTGTCGTCCTAGTTGAGGATGATGATGATATGTGTGTGTGTGTGTGTACTGATCTCCTCCCTCTATGTACATTATTAATAATTCATGTCTCATTATTTTTCTTAGTCATGTCTCGCAGGAGTTCTCGTCTGGTGTCCGGCGGCTACTACAACTCAGACGACGAATCTGATTCAAGTAGCGTCACGAACATTTCCTACCGCGAGACCCCGGTCAAGTACGTGTGTGTGTGTGTGTGTGTGTGTGTGTGTGTGTGTGTGTGTGTGTGTGTGTGTGTGTGTGTGTGTGTGTGTGTGTGTGTGTGTGTGTGTGTGTGTGTGTGTGTGTGTGTGTGTGTGTGTGTGTAATGTAATGATAAGCAATCTTTGACCTTTGACCCTCTGTTTTTGTTTATTTTTGTCAGGGTCTTCAAGAAGAAGGCGGGGACTCGCAAGGCCGCCTCCCACACCCCCAGCAGAGCCAATAGCAATGCTCGTTCTGTCGGTCCTGACCCGCCCACTGCTGCTGCTGCTGCAGACCAGTATGATGGTAAAAGAAATGCAACATCCTGTCAGTGTTGAGTAATCATGACGTAATGTTGTGTCAATAAGGAGCTGCAGGAGTCCGCATTATTACACTTCCTGTTCCCTCGTCTCAAAGTCAAAGTCTTTCTGTTCAAATGTCTGAAATCAGATCTGAGTTTAACACAAAGCGTTTAGTTCTCTGATTATAAAACAGGTCAGTGAACGCCCCTCTGGTGACTGAAAACAAATGTCTCTAAGTTTGTCTCTCTTCTTTCTGCCCCCCCCTAGGCCTGAGTCCCTCTCCGTTAAGGACCCAGACCCATACCCAGGCCCATACCCAGACCCAGACCCAGCCCACCATGAGGACCGTGTCCTACATCTCTACAACGGCGACCCCTCGGCCCCCGTTGACCACGTCATCGACCCGCGGTCAGATTCCGCCCACACTCTGCCCCTCGGTTCCCCCAGAGAAGAGCCTCTACGCTGGGCTCCGTGGCTCCGGCTGGCCGGGTTTACACCTCCGACCCGACAACCACAAGGAGCTGCTGAGTCAGAGCGGCGTGGACAGCTCGGGGTACTCGTCCTCCGAGGGTCCTCACAGGAAACCAGCAGCAGCCACCAGCAGCAGGAACAGTAGAGCTCCCAGTGCTGGATACTGGGACAGGATCAGCTGTTCCTTCTTTAGTCTGACGGGTGAGAACTGGAGTGTGTGTGTGTTAGTGTGTTAGTGTGTGTGTGTGTGTGTGTGTGTGTGTCTGTATAATAATCTCCTTGTTTCTTTTGTTTTGTGCAGACTCCGTCTCATTGATGGCCGCTGCATTGCAGTCACAAATAATGCGTCTGACAGCTTTAGGTATGTTTTATGTTTAAGGTCCACACGTCACGTATCCTTGTTTTCTATTATTGCTGAGCGTATTTAATTAAACACACACACACACTGCTTCCACACCAGCAGCTTTGTGTTTTCACAGTCGTCTCATGTGATTTGGCTCCAGCTCTCTCAGAATCGCTGCAGGTTAAACTTCTCCTCTCATTCCCCCCCCCCCCCCCCCCCCAGCAGCAGCAGCTCACGCCTCAGTCAGCGGCCGCACGAAGAAGGCCTGCGGTCTCCTCCTCCTCCTCATCGCACTTCTGTGTAAGTGAAACATTTAACACGTCACATGGAATCATTTTCAATCACAGCGCGGAGACGCATCGTCGACCGGTGTTTAGTTACGCTTGTTTCCTCTCAGAAAGAGACAATGTCAAGTGAATATAACTTTATTAATGATCACTTTCACAGTCGCTAGAAGAAGAAACAACGATGTCTCAAGTTTTGACCGTTGTTATATGTCTCATATTATATATTTTATTTATGTGTCTGTGTGTTCTACACATACTTAGAGAATCTTTTGATCTACTTCACACTTTGTGGGAGTTTTGCTCATAAGGCAATAGAAGTCGAATGTGGTGCAATTTGGCCCAACGATGGCGCTAAACAACAAACCGTATGTTTCGTCTCAAAGGCAAATCTTTTCCTGGATTCTGTGGGTCCAGACGGATCTATCAGCTATTTGGGTCTGGATCCTTTTTTTGAATTGTGTTTCTTCCCTCCTCCTCCTACTATACATTTTGAGCAATCGTCCCTAAATTTGCTTATCGTTAACCATCAGAGTGTAAATAAAGTTTTAACGTTAACCATCAGAGTAAATAAAGTTTAAACGTTAACCATCAGAGTGTAAATAAAGTTTAACGTTAACCATCAGAGTAAATAAAGTTTTACGTTAACCATCAGTGTAAATAAAGTTTAACGTTAACCATCAGAGTAAATAAAGTTTAACGTTAACCATCAGTGTAAATAAAGTTTAACGTTAACCATCAGAGTAAATAAAGTTTAAACGTTAACCATCAGTGTAAATAAAGTTTTACGTTAACCATCAGTGTAAATAAAGTTTAACGTTAACCATCAGTGTAAATAAAGTTTAACGTTAACCATCAGAGTAAATAAAGTTTAACGTTAACCATCAGAGTAAATAAAGTTTAACGTTAACCATCAGTGTAAATAAAGTTTAAACGTTAACCATCAGAGTGTAAATAAAGTTTAACGTTAACCATCAGAGTAAATAAAGTTTAAACGTTAACCATCAGAGTGTAAATAAAGTTTAACGTTAACCATCAGAGTAAATAAAGTTTAAACGTTAACCATCAGAGTAAATAAAGTTTAAACGTTAACCATCAGAGTAAATAAAGTTTAAACGTTAACCATCAGAGTGTAAATAAAGTTTAAACGTTAACCATCAGAGTAAATAAAGTTTAAACGTTAACCATCAGAGTAAATAAAGTTTAAACGTTAACCATCAGTGTAAATAAAGTTTAACGTTAACCATCAGTGTAAATAAAGTGTTACTGACTCAGTAGAACATGTTTCTAGTCTCTGATAATGTTTCATTGTAAACAACCAATCAGTGTTTAAAGCAACAGGAGGAGAGCTAGTAACGTTAGCAGCATCGCTAACGGCTAACCAACAGGAGGAGAGCTAGTAACCTTTAGTTACCTTTTTGTAGCGTGATGATAAACCTACTTCCTGAAAGCATCTTAGACTTGTTTGTACTCGGGGTTTCCCCCCCAGGTCATCGTCTAGCAGGGGCGCAGTGTGACTGAGTGAGTCGTCACAGGTTTCACACCTCGAGGTTCATGTATTCATACCATGTTTCTCTGTCTGCTGCTCTTCCTAAGGCTTCACTCCTCCTGTTTCCTCCTCCAGGCATTTGGCTCCACCTCCCTTTCTTCACCTCCCTCGTCTCCTGTCTGGCCGTCACAAAGACCTGGTCACACACAGAACCCGAGAGTCAACCTGTTCTGCATGCTGCTACTCTTCCTCACCCTCCTCCTCATCCTCAGCCCGACACCAAACATCCTGCACACGAGGTTGTGCGTCTGTGTGTGTGTGTGTGTGTGTGTGTTATTTGCAGATGCTTCAGATCCTCAAAGTTCTTCCCTGGTGTGTCTTTGTCTCCAGTTCTTCATTTACATGTTGCAGTTCTGCACAATGCACAATGCAGTATTCATGTATTGTTTAAAAGAGGGACATTAAACATTCAGACTGTGAGACTGACAGCAGAAGGAGACTGGAGGAGGAGGAGGTGTAGCTCACTTTACGGCTGGTTGTAGTTCTTTGTCCAGGAACCTTCTTCTTCTTTTAAGGATTTAAAAGCTCACATAAGGAATCAATGTTACTATTTAACTGACTGTAGTTATCTATTTTCTACATATTTTATTCTGTTTAGCATCTTTGAAATTATTATTATTGACGTTAAATTTGTGATAAAGGTTTTTGTCTCAGCGTCTGAACCTTTAAAGTGAATAAACGATGATGAAGGATGTGAACAGAGGAGGCCCTGCATGTAACGTTCAAACAACGCCTCCTTTAAAGGCCTGTGTGTTTGTGCAAACAGCATCACAGCGCCTTGTTCCGTGTAACATTATTATCATATATATATATATATATATATATATATATATATATATATATATATCCAAATCACATCCATAACCTTAACCACTCTTGTTTCTCACTCGTGCTCAGTCTAGAGATTATTGTTCATAACGTCTTAGTTCTGATGGTCAATTTTAGTCAAAATCATCTTAAAAACCAACAATTAAATAAAGAACATCATAAATAATCAAACTGCCCCCCCCCCCCCTCTAGGATCCAGCCGTGGTGTCTGCTGCTTCAGAAGCTAAGATGACACATCTTTTGGTAAAAGTCAGACGATTAAAACATTTAAGGTGTGATGTGTTCCTCCAGATGTGAGACCTGTGATCTGTGTTGGTTTCAGGAGGAGCAGCAGCTGAAGCAGGAGCACCTCCTCTCTCAGGTGAGTCTCTCTCTCTGTCTCTCGTTTCCTCACTCCTGGAGGTCTGCTGAAGACAGACTGGGAGGAACAACAGACTCAAACACCAGCTGTGCTGGAGGAGCCTCTAGTGGTGGTGATGGGAACTGAAGACACTACATGTTTATCTTTTCTTTCCTCTCCTCTCCTGAGTATCTCTCTGTCCTCATCTCAACAGATGTTGTTGCCTTAAAGCTCTTTAAACTTGACTGTGTTTTAGTTTTAGGGAACAATGAAAGCAGTATTCTGGTAGTGATCTTCATACAGCATCAGTGAAGTGATCAGCAGCTCCTTGGTCCAAGCTCTATCTCCATCTGTCCATGTAATCTCAGGAGAAACCATTCTCGTGTTTCTTCCTGTTCTTGTTGAGGCTCTTACTGAAGACCACGTCCTTTACGTCCTTATAAATGGAGCTTCCACAGCCTCTACTCTGACACTTTTCCTCCCCTCTCACAGCGACTGACCCGCTCTAATCGTCTCTCTCAGGTGAAGGAGAGGCTCCGGCTGGAGGTGCAGGATGTGAAAGCCCAGCTCGAGGCGGCGGCGGCGGCGGCGGCGGCGGTGGACTCTCACGACCGGCTGCGTCTACAGCAGGAGGTCTCTGGTCTGGTTGAGCGGATGTTGTCTTACCAGACGGACAGCCGGTCCGCTGCTGCCGGCCTCCGCCTCAGGATCCAGACTTTGGAGGCCCAGAATGCAAAGGTGACGCACCGCTGAGGAAGCACACAGCCGTGTAGTCCTTTAGTCTTTTCCTTTTCCAATGTTACTTCCTGTTTCTTGCAGCTGTCCCAGGAGTGGTCGTCCATCCAGCTGAGGCCTCCTCCTGCACCCTGTCCCGACACCAGCAGCCCCCCCGTCCAAAACCACCTGACCCCGGAGCTCCAGCAGGCCATGGAGAAGTGGCTCACGGACCACCTCAAGGTGGGAGGAGGGACTTCAGACACCGACGCTAAAACCCATAATATTACATTCACAGTACAAGAGCGTAGATAACTTTAAAACTATTCTAAATACAGCGTCACTTGAACTGATCTTGATTGTTTTAGGAGTCTATAACACGTCCACTCTGGTACTCCTGTCTGTTTCTACTGTACTAATACACAGAGTATGTAGTAGTACACATCTCCTCACCG
Source organism: Anarhichas minor (assembly GCF_050575085.1). Lineage (NCBI taxonomy): Eukaryota > Metazoa > Chordata > Actinopteri > Perciformes > Anarhichadidae > Anarhichas > Anarhichas minor. The sequence continues at coordinate 1,700,256 of NW_027466560.1, read as the reverse complement.
TATGAACTGTGTGTGAACGTGAACCAGAAGCAGGACGACAGAGGAAGCTGCTCAGACTGTGGACGACCGATGGCTGACAAAATGGCCGACTTTGCACTGGAGACTCAAGGTTGGGAACATCGCTTACCTTTATTCACCAATGTTCAAAAGAAACAATGACAACGTGTTTAGTTATTGGCTTGTCTTCCAAATTTCTCTTGTGTGTGTGTGTGTGTGTGTGTGTGTGTGTGTGTGTGTGTGTGTGTGTGTGTGTGTGTGTGTGTAGGTGCCAGTGTGATCAGTACCAGGTGTTCAGAGACGTATCGTATTCGTTCAGCGTGTGTGACTCTGTTTGGAATCCCTCTCTGGTATCCGACTGAAAGCCCTCGCACTGTTATTCAGGTAAAGTGAAGTCAAAGCTTCATGTGTTAAAGCTGCATTCTCTCTAGTGTCCACCAGGGGGCGACTCCTCTGGTTGTATAGAAGTCTATGAGAAAATGACTCTACTTCTCTCTTGATTTATTACCTCAGTAAACATTGTAAACATGAGTTTATGGTCTCAATCTCTAGTTTCAAGTCTTCTTCAATACAGCATGATGTTCATTTAGTACATTATGGTCCATTTAGAGTCAAACAGACCATAAAGCAGGGGATGCTTTAGGGCGGGGCTACACGGTGATTGACAGGTCTCTACCAGAGACGTATACGGCGTCTCTACGTCACTCCTCCTCAGTCTAGATATGGTCACTTCCTGTTCACTGGTTGCAAGATAAACATAGTGACCAGCTAAACCGTTAACGTTAATGGACGGTTGCGTCTCCTCCTCCCCCTCTCAGGGCCACCCGGTGCTGTTGCCGGGTAAATGTTGGGCGTTCCACGGCGTCCAGGGCTCTCTGGTGATCTCTCTGTCTCACCCCATCACTCTCACTCATGTGACGCTGGATCACCTGCCGCGCTGCAACGCCCCCGCCGGACACATAGACTCCGCCCCCAGAGACTTTGAGGTCTACGTGAGTGTTCTCCGGTCTACAAAAGGCTGGAATTCAGAACTTATGGATGGATGGATGGATGGAGGGATGGATGGATGGATGGCGGGATGGATGGACGGATGGATGGATAGAGAGATGGATGGATGGAGGGATAGATGGATGGATGGATGGATAGATGGATGGATGGAGGGATAGATGGATGGATGGATGGAGGGATGGATAGAGAGATGGATGGAGGGATACTTTATTTATCCTGCAAGGGGACGTTGTTTCTGCTTCAGCAGTATTTATATTTAAAGGTAAACGGGAACATTTTAAAGCAAAGCAATAAAATGAACAGAGTAAAAATATAAAATATAAAAATGCACAATATATACAATGAAATAGAATAATATTAAATGAACTAACTAAACAATAGTGCAAAGATTTAACCAAACAAACAAGTTATATTGATATTTCAAGTATTGAAGATATTCTTACAGACATTATTAGCAAACACAAACAAACCTAAAGTACATAGAGCCGTAGAGGAAAGACACAATGAGTAAGTTCAATGATATTTATTTGTTTTTTATTAGAAGACCGCAGCTTTAAAAGGAAATATTATCAGTCCCACTCTGACAGAGTTTGGGTGATTTTGGTATTCATGTCGTTATTTAAAAACAGTTAAATCAAAAAATGTTCGCTCGTACTTTTGTAAAAAGAGTACATGACTTTACTGCTGGTACTCCTGTCTGTTTGCAGTAGTACACAGAAGTACAACCACACTTCTAAACATCACTGCTGTCCCTGTAGCAGAGCTGCATGTAACTGTGTTCATTACAGATACACCGTAGGAAGAGAAGGTTCAGAGACGGTGATGATCGTTGTGATAGTTTAAAGTGATGAAGTCTGTTGGAACCTTGTAAAGTCACTCTGCCCGCCCAAAGCAGCCGAGCGGTTCTGCTGGAGAACCCGTCTTCACTCTGACACAGTTCTCATCGAGTCTTTTCTGTCCTCCAGGGAATGAAGGACGACGTAGAAGAAGGAAGTCTTTTGGGAACGTTCACCTACGATGAAGACGGAGAGTCAACGCAGACCTTCAGGCTGCCTGTGAGTTCATAGAATACAACCACTTCCTGTGTATAGAAACGACCAGCTCACAGCGAGCGCTCCGTATGTGCCGACTGTGAAAGTACCCTAACCTCTCTTTCATCTTCTGTCTGCTTTTATTTACTGGTTTATTTCATAAGGGACAGTGCACATTAATAACAACTAGTGCTGTAAATGTGCCAAGAGGCAGATGTTACAAAGTAAACCTAAAAACAGAATATAAGAATAAAGTTACAACGTTCTCTTGGTCATCCTTCTTCTTCTTCTCTCTCTGTTTCCCGTGCAGAACCCCAGCGACGCGGTGCATCGCTGCGTGGAGCTGCGAGTCCTCTCTAACTGGGGTCACGTTGAGTACACGTGTCTCTACCGCTTCCGTGTGCACGGACAGATCGCCGGCACGCGCTGACCGAGCCTCTCGCTCCGCATGTCAGCAGAGTGCATTTCAACATGTACGAGTCACATTAAAGGTGGTGGTCTGAGGTGCGTTCAGGGGCCAAATGCTACTGCTGGTTTGCTGTGTTTTTGGATTGCTTCATGTTAAAGTGACAGGATGCTTTTTATTTTTTTACTGCACAATTTAAAAGCGACAGTTTGAAGTGAGGTTGAAGCAGGTACTTATACACAGTCAGGGGTGCTGCTGCCGACGCCTTCAAAGACACCACGGTAGCTGCTGCTCTACCGCTGCCTCCAGCGGGTGGTTAGTCAGTGTTGAGTGACTTTGGTGTTTTAAATAGTTTGTTCAGATTCACTCAAATAACACAAACTAGCAAACAGGTCTTCAAACAATCCAAACTATGCTTTTAATATTTCACAACGTCTGATTCAATTTGTGTTTTATTCTCGATAGTTCTGTTCGGTCTGTTGCTCGTTTCTCTTCATTTCAATAGACGAGTCACTCCGTGATTAAACATCAGGTAAAGTATATATAAATATACAATCATAACAGAAATCACTTCACTTTGAAGTGAAATGTTTCTAAAAACCAAAGAAATCTTAAAGTTGTGCCACAGAATCACTTTTTAAACCGTTGTTATTAATTGAACTATTGATCAGGTGAAATGTTTTAAATGAACCTCGAGGTTTATTACATGATATTAATAAAGTTTAATAATAAGCTTGTTTTTAACATTCTCTGTCCGTCTTATGTCCAATATTTAATATCTTTAGAATATAAAGATCTGTTCAGTTAAGTTCTCAAACACAAATATCAGTTCCAGATATTATTGAAACAGCATCACGAGACCGATATATTTGTAAAAACCTCTTTGAAGACGTCGTGTTGACTTCGTGACGCTCTTCTTCTCTTATGACTCGTACGAGACAGAAAAGTGTTATTTATTTGTAAGATGAGAATATTGAGGATTGTAGAAGAACCCGTTTGTTGCAGAACATCAGAGACTTGTTGTGAAGTTCACTGGAGGTGGACCAGGTCTAGTCCATCATCAAAGGACCAGCAGGAAACAGGATCAGCAATTATTTATTATAGATTTCTATTTTTTTTTTATGATTGTTTTGCAGGTTAAATGAATTTTCGAATCTTTTGTATTCAAGCTGCTGATCGGAGTGAATTCGGTACAGATCTGGTGTTATGAATGCGTGATCTTGTGAAACCGTGGATTATGATTTGCTGCGCTTACCAAACCTTTTACGTCAAAGGTTGAATTCAAAATGATGTCAACTCTGTGTTATGATACACAGGACGATGTGTAAACAATGAACAAACAATCCAGATCGTTGTTGGTGTGAAGACGTTTACAAGCAACACAGATATGAACTGCGTCCATCTTCTCCAGACACGTCTGATGATCTAAAATCACTTCAATAACATTTTGCTGACTGTCAGAATCTGCCCGAGGTGTTCTCCAGAGTACTTGATGCCCATCTGTAAGCCAAAGTGGGATGTTTGTCTGATTTAATAAATATGAGATAAAAATACACTTTTGTTGTTCCATTTATTGTTGTTTGAAGTCTTATTTCCTAATGTTGCTTGTAGACTTCTATGGAGAAAACCTGCTCATTACAGAGAATAACTCATAACCTTTATCAACAATGAACTCCAGTAGTTTCTAGAGCTGTGTTCAGCTTCCTGCTCTCTATTACAGTTACTAGTTAGCTCATCAGCGTCGATCACCACAATTACTTTGACTCTATTCAAGGAGTTTCATGTTTGCATACAAGCATTTAAAGTTAAACAATAACTGCGTTTGTTCCTCTTTTAAAGGAGCAGTGTGTAGCATTTAGTGACATCTAGTGGTGAGGTTGCAGATTGCATCCAGCTGAACACCCGTCGTCCTCTCACTCCCTCTGTTTCCAAGCTTTGTAGGAGAACTACGGTGGCCTTCAGGTAACATTTAAAAGAAGGGAAAACCGGAGTTTGGTTTGTCCGTTCTGGGCTACCGTACCAACATGGTGGACTCTGTGAAGAGAACTCCTTATGTAGATACAAACATCTCATTCTAAGGTAATTATTACACAAATGAAAACATACTTATGAATATTATATGCCAATAAATCCTTCACACAGTTTCTTTATAGCAGTTTTTTGTTTGATATATGTAATGTTGATACATTCCCTGAGGTTTGGCTCTACGTCTCACGAGGGTCGGACCCCTTTAAACCGTCGCCGCGGTCACACCTGAGCTTGGGCAGCTGGCCGGTGCGGACCAGGTAACACAGAGGCTGAACGAAGCTGGCCGTGGAGAGAGCTATCCAGGCCATGCAGGTGAGGAAGGAGAAGGGCTTGAACTGACTGGGACCAAACTGCCGGAGCAGGTACTCGCCGACTGGCGGGAGGTAGTGGACATTCACCAGCACCAACGCGGTCAGCACCGTTTTAAACGCTCTCTTCTTCACCGGATGCACCTCCTTCCTGCCGGGCCCCGATTGGCGGAGGGACCTCAGAATCAGGATGTTGCAGGTCGTCATGATCGCCGTGGCGCCGCACAGGACCCCCGATATCATGTACCACTTGAACTTCGCGGAGAACTTCACCAGACAGCAGGCGGCGGCGCCGACGACGCACACCACGGAGCACGCCGACAGTCGCAGTTTGGGATCCTTGAGCCGGACGAAGACCAGCGGGTGGCAGACGGCCATGTAGCTGTCCAGACCCATCAGGCAGAGCAGCAGCGGCCCTCCGGCCTGATTCAGACCCCACGCCACGAAGTTAGAAGCCGCCATTGTTGGATCGCACACGAAGCAGACAAACTCGACGAGGAAGAAGAGGCAGAACAGCATGTCGAACAGAGCCAGGTTGAGGAAGAAGATCTGAGAGGTGGAGCAGATGCCGGGTTTGCCCAGCAGGAGGCGTATGACCAGCGCGTTGGCCGGCAACCCCAGTGGTGGCACCGTGACCGCGATGGGCAGGAAGTACCAGACGAGGTAATTGACCTCCATTGTGTTGTTCCGACTGATGGTTGAGTTTTCCATCACACAAAACCAACAGTCAGGTTTAGGCAACTAAACCGACAGTTAGGTTCAGACAACAAAACCGACAGTTAGGTTCAGACAACAAAACCGACAGTTAGGTTCAGGCAACTAAACCGACAGTTAGGTTCAGGCAACTAAACCGACAGTTAGGTTCAGACAACAAAACCGACAGTTAGGTTCAGGCAACTAAACCGACAGTTAGGTTCAGGCAACTAAACCGACAGTTAGGTTCAGGCAACTAAACCGACAGTTAGGTTCAGGCAACTAAACCGACAGTTAGGTTCAGGCAACTAAACCGACAGTTAGGTTTAGACAACAAAACCGACAGTTAGGTTCAGACAACAAAACTAACAACAGTTAGGTTAAAGCAACAAAACCAACAGTTGGGTTTAGGCAACTAAACCATCACCATAAAACCACAACATGGTCTTGAACCGGTCTTCTGGTTAAAGTCCTGTTTGTTGGACTCGTCCACCAATAGTCGTCTTTTTGGATGTTATGAAGTTCCAGTTTTCCATCTTTAGACGTCTGTGTTGAATGTCTGTCAGAAGAGAGGATACTTTGAAAACATGCAAGTTTACCCTTTAAAGCCACTGCTCAATACTTTATATAAACTATATATATTATATAAATTATATATATTTATATAAACGGTGAGTGTGTAAGCAAACAGCTGAGCGGTGAGCGGCTGATGCACCTTAAATAAGAAAAAGGGGAGAAACAGACACATATACAGTGAGCTAGTGCTGCCTTTTAATGAAATAAACGATAGAAACCAGTCATGTTCTCTACCTCCTATGAAACAAATGCTCCCGACAGCTGCAGGAAAACGTAATATTTTGAAATAGAATCCACATCGTAGTTGTTCAGGATGGAAGTTTCATACTTTAACATGAAATAAGGCCTGTTTTTCACAGCACAGGTTTGTCTTAAATAGAACTTAAAGTCAGACTTCATATAGTCTCTTAAATTAACCTGTTTTTACAGAGCTTCCCTATCAAGACCCAATGTAAGAATGACTTGTTATAGTAATAAGAGCCTTCATGCAACACCACACAGAGTATGGCAGAGAATAACCGAAGCAATTGTATGGTACAAGAAACCCAAAAGGTAATGAATAAACAGTTTAAAATGTTATAAACAGTTTAAAAGTTTAGCTAAAGGAAATGAATAAACATTTAAAATAAGTCACCTTCAGGTGGACGTCCTTCAGCCTGTCAGGTCTCCACACTCCACGTCCTGCTGCTGTCATGTTTGCTGCCACAGACTTTGCATGTGACACCGATCCTGTACTGCAGCAGGTGATCTCTTGTCTGTCTGGCTGAACTTGATGCAAATTCTCTATATTGGCATCATGATTTTTGTTTTGATAGTTCTGTTTTATGGGAGAGAGTGTCTGCTGTTGAACTTGTGCTTTATGCAACAGAATGTTTTTAATAATCTTTGAGCATGCGTACTGTTAGGAGTGCAGCTTCTCATTGGCTCTGGTGACATAACGTCCTGTTAAACTACACTTTGTGTTTAGCTTTAGATCCTTTGTTGTTCTCTTTAGTTTTTATACGTGTAGTAATAATTTCAATGTAGATGTGCCTGTACTGTAACCACTTTACTCTATTTGGGGGAAAAAATAGGCAAAAATACTCGACAACACTCTTTCTGGAAAACCATATATGCGTAATAATTGGCGTGATGCAATGCAATTATTTTTGCAATCCTAACAAAGCAGTTGTCATACATGTGGTTTCTGTGAATGAAGTCACTAGCGTATAGTTTTAAATTGTAAGCTCAGTAACAGATATTTCACTGTTAGATCACAGTGTTGTTCAGCAGGAGACCCAGGAGTGTGAGGACGAACACCTGACAGACACCAGGCTCTTCATGGAGATTCATTCCCTACATTTGAATACCCACAGTCAAAGCTGACAGAGGACACATCACCTCTAAGGTATTTGTGGATTGATGGATGTAAATGCAGTGCGGTGGGTTTGATATTGCATTTGGCGATGCCTCCCTAGTGTCACCAAAATGTGACTTCTTCTGAACTCATTGTGCGTCGTAGGCCACATCCACACTAATGCGTTTCTGTTTGAATCCAGGGTTTTAAAATGAAAACGATCCGTGTGTGTGTGTGTGTGTGTGTGTGTGTGTGTGTGTGTGTGTGTGTGTGTGTGTGTGTGTGTGTGTGTGTGTGTGTGTGTGTGTGTGTGTGTGTGTGTGTGTGTGTGTGTGTGTGTGTGTGTGTTAATCTGTGGTGTTGGGAATCTAGTGCAACCACATCCGGGATATCCTGAGTCGTAATCACTAGTATTAGTGAAACTCCAAAAATACTGGATCCTACATTTCCCATACTTGTGTCCCATCTGAGATGACGGTGCTTTAGACTCCACCACTGTCTTCACAGGCAGAGTATCGCTGCTCGTGGTGAGGAGACAGTGTTGGTTATGAAACCAGCAGTATTGATGTAAGTGGGTTCTCACCACTTAACACAGTCCGGACACATTAGTAACTCCTTGCATTAGATTTCTCATCTATGCTTACGTTGCATCACCTGTTTACTGAACAGTCCGCAGTTGCATCAGTGAGAGCGAATGTTCAGCTGCAGTGCTGCTGTAGATAGTAATTACACAAAGCAACAGACTTGGGATCAGATTGCTCTTTTAACATGAAACCAGAAGGAGAACAATAAAAACGCATCCACAGGCCAGACTGATGTCTTTATAATGCAACAACTGAAAATTAGCTTATTTGAACTCAAATTCACAAGAGGCAATTTAAAGGATGGTACAGACAGCACTACATTCTCCAGGCAGGTTGCTCTACCCTCAGGTTGCCCTGAAGGCAAAGACAGAGTCCCTCTTCACACATGAACAACTCAAAGTACAGAGAGTAAGACAAGGAGGCCATTAATATTTGCCCCTGCAGCATGTATAACTCTACATGGACATAATGCCACCCCGGTCTAACGCAACCTAAACACGCCTCTGTGTCTGTCGAATCCGAACCGTCCAATCACTGAAGATGTCTCAGCAACTCTATTTTTGCATTACTGTCCAATCGCTGCCTGGGCCGCAGAGATCGTCCCTCAGATTTGTCCCAATCCAACGATGCCATTGGTCCCCGTGGAGCGTGTTTATAAGGCCCCTGGCCCCGCTGAGCTGGTGCTACATGCAGAAAAAAGTTTTGCAGCAAGTGAAGAAGACGGGGACTGCAGGACACCAAGAACTCTTTTGAGGTAAGATTGGTTGACTTCTTTTTAAATGTAGAAAAATGAAATCTGGATAATCAAAACTAACCTTCTAATCGCCTTTTCCCTTTCTTTCCATCAGCACTTCTTCTTCCACCACCATGTTCAACACAACTCTGAGCCCCTCCACCAACCTCTACGTGAACTCTACCTCCCCTAGTGGCCCCCGAGGGATCCCACCGTGGTACCAGTTCCACGTGTGCGGCGCGTCCCCCTGGGCCTTCATCTTCTACTTTGGGGTCAAGGTGTTCAACCTGGCAGTGGGGACGCCCTGTAACGCCCTGGTCATTTGGCAGATCGCCTCCAGGAAAAGGGAAGCGTCCACCTCGGACATCTTCATCTTCAACCTGGCCATCTTGGACATCTACTTCTGCCTCATGACGCCCGTAGAGATGGTCAACCGGCTGCTGCTGGACAACAGCCGCATCTGGTACTTTCAGAGGTTCGCGTATGGCGTCAAGGACCTGACGCCACTCTTTCTGGTGAGTTTTTGGTCTTCTATGAACCTTCAACTTATTAGAAATGACCGTAAAAACAGCCTTTTCCTAATCTGTTGCCGCTCTAATACATAAATGACTTCAGATGGTTGTTATTTAATTACATACTGTGACCCGCTGCAACCACCATCTGACCACCTCGTCACTTCAGTTGCATTTTGTAATGTACTGCTGTTGTATTTCAGACATAAACCTCATAAAAGCATTTTGACAGATGCGTTATTCACTTTACTAATACTATACTAAACTCGGATCAACTGAGCTGCCCATGAGGTTTGAAGTGTCAGTAACTCTTCCATGTGTTATTCAGGGGACTCGGAAGTACAACTTTCCAGCTCATGTGTGTTATCTGCATCCCTGTTGAGTGCAGAACTCTTTCTCCTTTTCCAAAACCTGCTCCAGTTTTTCATCAATTAAGTCAATTTTGATTCAGCTACTACTAAAGTGCACGCTGTAACAGGCTTCTTCCTTCACGGATCTGCTGTCCCAGGTGTGTATCTGCCTGGACCGCTACACGGCCGTGGTCCACCCGGTTCTGTTCGCCGGTATCCGAGACAATAAGATCCGCATCGGCATTTCCGCAGTGGTCTGGGCCCTCACCCTGGCTTTCGGCCTCACCTCGTCCATCCTGGGAGTCGGGAGCACCAACGAGGTCTTCGGTGGCGTCATCCTGTTCGCCTTCGCGGTCATGGTCTTCTGCAACATCTCCGTCGTCTGGGTCCTCAGACGCGCGGTGGCGGGAAAAGAGCAGATGCACCCGGTGAAGAAGAAGGCCCTCCGGATGGTGCTGATCATCCTGGCCATCGTCGTGTCCAACTACCTGCCCGTGGCCCTCATGCCCTTCGTGTCGTACTACACGTTCGTGGTGTTCCACTGCCAGATCAGCGTCAGCGTGTTCTCCATCATGGACTTGAGCAGCAGCATCGAGCCGCTCGTCTACATCACCAAGATGGACCGCGTAGACGGAAGATGCTGCGGCCGGTGTTTCTCTGAGAAGACGCATGATGTCCAGGTGTGATCGAGCCTTCCAACCGTAAAGTAACCCCACCGTGGATACCTGGACCAATGTGCCCCAGAAAACTGACTTTTTAAATGTTTTATCCACAAATGTATAATTTCTGTGAAAGCAGCAGCATCTAAACCAAGCTAGACAGCTATCAGGTGAAAGCTAGCTGGTGACTAAAGTTTAAGATCAGTTTATTCCAAATTAAACTAAATGTGGCAGCAGCTATATCTAGTCATGGCAGAGAAATAATCCAGCTAATCTCCTGCTAAAGCTAACTAGCTTAGCAGAGTAGCATTATCTGCCGAGTCAGCCTTTGCCTCTAATGGGATTCATTGGATTTGATGTCGTTAAGCGACTTTTATATTACACATGACATTTAAACGTATCAAATTGTGAATTCATTTGTATTTATAATTCATATACCTAGACTGTAATCAGCCTAAACATTTTTTATTATGATTAAAATTAAGATATTTGCTACAACTGTTCAATGTGTTTCACTATTTAACGACCAACCTTAAAACTAAACTGCAGTCAAAAACAAGTTAGCTTTAAGGACCTCTTTGTCTCCTCCTCTCATGAGATACACTTTTAGCTTTCACCTGCAGCCAGCAGAGGCATTGTGGGAGATGTAGTCGCTGCAATAGAAGTAGATGAGGTCGCTGTTTACTGAAGAGTTGAGGTCATTAATTAAGACTCATAGTCAGTGATGCACTGTGGGACCAATCAGCAGCAGTGTAATATGTAAGTGTTTGAGTCAACACGCAACACCTTATAATTAGGAAAAGGAACACATGTGCAGTGTAACGACGTGATAAATTACACGATTACTTTGCTAATAAAAGTTTTTTTTGTTTGAAAGAAAGTTAAAAACTCACCGATGTAATTTTAACTCTTTAAAAACATTTGAATGGGTTGTGCTAACTGTCAAACAGTACGATGTCTGTGGTTGAACCTTCTCTTTCTTCAGGATGGATATGTTGCATTTAAAATAATTACATTTGGAATGCATGAAAATGATGAATGACCTCAGACATAGAACTCTTTATTTTGATTAAAACTTAATAAACCGGATGTTTCCTGAAGTGTTTCTTTGTTATCTTACAGAATGTTTTAAAGAGTCTTGATTTAAATATTTTGGTTGTAAAAACTGATTCTTTTCGTTTCACTATACCAGGGGTCACTAATAGGTGGACCGCGGTCCGGATCCGGACCCAGACGCTGTTCTATCCGGACCCGGACGTATAGCTGATGGATAATTGAGAATTATACATTTTGGCGGAGCGCTTCTATTTTAACCTGCGCAGCTTTTCTAGCATTTACGGCAGCAGTCCAGGAAACACAACACAAGTTTTTAAAAAGTTATTTTTTGTGTTTTTTATTTTTAGATGGAGCCCTTATTTTACTTAATAAGGTAGCCATCAGAGGCTTAGTTGGAGTAATAAGAGTAATTGATGTTTTGCGTTTTGCTTGGTGTAGATTCTTTAGTTTTTTACCTAGCTTTGTTTTTTTAACACTCAATGGCTGAAGGAGGAGAAACGGATTCGTGAGTTTCTAGCAACGCCTTTCTGGAGGACATTTAACATTAAACTCTGAGTCAACAAAGAAAGGAGGATGGAGTTTGTCTTTAAGTCAACAGCATTTGTTATTTTACATGTAATATCTGAATGGCCCTCCAGTGTGCAGCAGAATGCGTGTTGCTGCAGGTCTGCTGGATTGATTTGTTGCTCTGTTGTCATATGAATATATGTGACTGGTTCTTGTGAGTTTGTTCTTGTCATTGTGTTAATGATATTGATTTGGACTATATGCATTGTCCGTTAATGACGAAGCATCCCGTCATGTGCGGAGTTATTGTCCAGACAATTGAATCTGTTTCGGCTGTTTTCTTTAACAAAGTCAGAATGATGGTCTGGAGAGATGTGGATTGAGTGGCGATTGCTTTAGTCTGTTTGAATCAGTAGAGAACAGATAAACGCTGCGGGGAGAGTTCATAGCTTGTGTGCTGCTGTTGTTTTCCTGCTAAGCTAGTTTAGCGTAGCCTCCAATAACACACGTGCGGCCTCAGCTGTGTTTTTTTCTGTTTGTTTTTTGTTCCGGGTTCAGAGGTCACACAGCCAGTTGTCTCCTACGTGAGCGCAGAAAACATTATATTTCCCACAATTTAAGCTTCTGCATTTTCAACTGTAGTAGGACGGCACTGAAGGCCCGGGTATAAAATGCACGGCCTGCCACTGATATATATATATATATATCAGTGGCAGGCCGTGCATTTTATACATTTTATGCATTTTATATATATATTAGCGCTGGGCAACGATTAAAATATTTAATCGCGATTAATCGCATGGATTTTTTGCGATTAATCGTATTGTTATGGCAAAGTTCAATAATGAATTCAAAAGTAGTGTATTGCGCACTTTTATTTTAAAAGTACTGCTATATGAAGAAAAGGTGAATAACATTTGGTTTGTAAACACTTTAAACACATCAGGTTGTTGTTAGCAGCAGTGTTCTCTTCACACAGCAGCAGTTCTATCTCTTCACTATCTGTGCTCAGTGTGTGACTGTGTGTGAAACGTTCCACTGCTGTGCAATGTGAATGCAGCTCTACTCTTCATCACTATGATGCTGTAACTCAGAGGTGATGATGGTGACCCAGCGATCAAAGAATAAAGACACTTTACGCACAATTTAGGTGTATTTTCCTTTTAACTCACGAGATGCAGCATGTTTTATACTTAATGTGAATATAATTCATACTTTGTTGGCATCTTATTCTGAAAACCGGATGTTCGTCTGAAGAAACCGGATGTTGTCTCACATTAACTTTCCGCTAACTTTCAAAGTCCTTCGCTCGCTCCCGATCTGTGCCGTTTAATGCGTTTACCGTGAATGTCAACATATAGGAGCACTAACATGTAAGTGTCTGCTGACTTTACCGCAGTGATGTCCAGTAGTCTCCATTCCTCCACCGCTGCCAGTGAGCAACGGACTTTCAAAATAAAAAAAAATAAAAAAATGCCTTATATATATATATATATATATATATATATATATATATATATATATATAAAATGTTATAATATATATAAATATATATATATGTATGTTATAATGTATATTATAATATATATAAATATCAAACGAGCCAACAGTGTAAAATAAACCTGAACACAACCTGAACACTTGTGTTCACAACCTGAACACAAAGAACTGGTGAGGCGTCTGAGGTCCACGTCAGCAGCACGGTCCTCTGAATTAGTCTGAAGGACAATCTGCTGCAGAGATGATGTGCTCAGGTGATAGCGCCCTCCAGAGGACACACTGCCAACTGCTACAGAGCTCAACCATCCATGCGTTTCTATTGGTGGTGACGTTTAGAAGGAGGGGCCAACACGTTCACCTGGTTTATTAAGAGTTTTGATGAGAAGTGAGGAAGTGATGACGTGGCAGTAATGCACCAATAAGATGGAAGAGGAAGAAGAAGAAGAGGAAGAGGAAGAAGTGAAGGAGGAAGTTGGGTCACAGCTACATGTTCACTCAAACACTTTCTCACGCTCCATTTAGTCTCTCCAGCTGTGAGTGTGTAGAAGTCGAGGCTGTTGGGTTTTAACGCTCTTCTATTGTTCTTTACTATTGTTTTGATGAGCTGATGAATTAAACTCTGTGACTAGAAGCTGAAGACTACAACGGCCATGTTGTTCCTGGACTTCATCCTTTATATCTCAGGTATGAATGACTATGAATATTAATAACTATTGACAGTAAATGTGGAAGAACAGAGAATGTAACATATCATGGCTCTGCTGAAGGATCAGAGTCAGATTGTAAACAAATGTTGAAAGATGGAACATTTAAAAGAGTGCAGATTACATCACATGTGAGCTCTGAAGATGATCACTTCACCTGATGCTTCCACTCGTTCTTTCTTTCTTCTCTTCTCTATTGTGTGCAGAACAACAATAGAGTTCTGAATGGTTCTTCTGGTTCTGAGTCCACTGAGTTCACTGATTAAAACACTATTTCCATGTCTGAGGATTTTACAAAGAAGGTCAATTCATCTTTAGACGCTTTAGAAACAGGAAGTGTTAAACATCTACATGTGAGTAAATATTTATCAGCTAAATCAAATAGTTTACAGGATGTTCAACCTTTGTTTCTTTATTATACATTTAACAGTTATTTATTTACAGGGTTTGTATGAAGGTGATGAAGTAGTTTATGAATATGAGATATGAGTTTACAGATAAATACAATCCTTCTTCAGTAGAGGAACCGTCTAATTACTGGATCCACACGGTAAGAGCTTCACCAGAACACAGATCTCTCTCACCGCCTGCTTTTACCTGTTTGCTCATTCTAATGATGGTTTATTCCATATATTCATAATCAGCTGCTGTGTTCTGTGTTTCCTTTAATCCTGATCACAACCATATTCAACTTGTTGGTTTTCCTCTGGTGTTTTTAACATTGCAGATTGATATTTTACAAAGAGCCTGCTGACACAGCGAGGCAGTGTTCTCCAGTGATGAGCGTGTTGGTTTGGTTCTGTCTGGTGTGTTTGTAGTAAAAACAGGAGGTAGAGATACAGAGAGGAGACATGAGGGCAGAGAGAGCGCTGCAACACTTTTATACTTCTGTGAAAAGTCATTTAATGTGTTGCATTGTTCAAAATAATGTTGTGTTGTAACAATAGTTCAGGTCCAACATGGCGTCTCTCTTCATTCTAAGCACTGGCAGTTCAACAAACATGAATCTTTGACATCTTTATCTGCAACAAGACTTCCTCCACCTGTGACGGTGCTTTTATTGAACCCATTACAGGCTGATCTCCTCTCAGTGATCAGAGATGCAGGTTCCACGTCTGATCCTAGACTCTCTGGATCAGCTGGGTGCCGATGACTTCAAGAGGTTTTGGTGGAACCTCACTCAGCCGGTGCTGGACGGGTGTCGGCCCATTCCTAAGAGCTGTCTGGAGAACAAGGACCGGCCGGACGTCGTCAGCAGGATGATCGACAGCTACGGAGAAGAGTTGGCTGTGAACGTGACGGTTGAAATCCTGAAGAGGATGAACCTCAACAACGAGGCGGAGAAGTTACAGAACATACGCCCAGGTGAGGGATCAGAGTCCTGTTAGAAAGAACTCTGATGTACTTCAGGAAATAAACCTGTTTGTTTGTGTCTTTCATCAACAGCTGCACAACCCCCCCCTCCGACACCCCCCTCCTCCTCCTCTGGTTTGACTCCTCCTGCTGGAGCCACAAATTGTGCCCAGGATAGAAGTGCTATCGTGGCCTCCAACATCACAGTCAGCGCTGGTGGTATCGTCAATATGACCATAAATACACAGAACGCACGCCCAGGTGAGGGATCAGAGTCCTGTTGTGTCGTGTTCACACCAAACGTGTAGATTACATCCAAAGTCAATGCAGAGACGCCAACACACGAGAAATACGCAAATTCGCAACATTGGCGCGAGTTGAAATTTTTCAGCCTTAAGGTGCGTTGACACCTTATTGCGTTTCTCGCAGGACCATTTGCAGTTATTCGCGTCATTCGTGTTAAATGCGCCGGAGAGGAGTGGCTTATCTCCATGGAAACCGTTATCAACTAAGCCATTTATTTCCTCCATCAACATGGAAGAAATAATAATAATCTGGAATGTTGAATGTTTCGTTTCAATTTCAAGTAGTTCCAACCCTTTTCTGAGAAGTTATGACATTTTGAAGGAGGGACATTTGAGCATCATTTTCCATTCATTTTATCCTATCAAAATTCCGTATTCAAATGTAGGCCGAGTCTCCCCCTCTCGCGCAGGCATGCTAAGTGCTAGAGAGTGCGTTCCAACATGAATGTGCCACATTTGGGCGTGGCTACAACATATGAAAAAAGCAGGGGTCTGACAAGTTTAGAAATAAAAGTTGATCCAATCTGACCAACTTCTTCACAGGGTGTACAACAGGGGTCTCAAACTCGAGGCCCGTGGGCCGAATCTGGCCCGCCATGTCATTTTATGTGGCCCGCGAATCCGCCAGCAAAAACAAAACAAAAAAGTTTAAAAAAATTTAAAAAAAAAGAAAAAAAAAATGTTGATAACTAAAATATCCCCGTAGTCAAAATTATGAGATAGAAAGTCGAAGTTAAGGGACAGAAAGTCATAACTATGAAAGAAAGTCATAATTCTGAGATAGAAAGTCAAAATTATGAGATACTTAAACACAGCAGTCACAGAAGCAGCTCTTTGGCTGGTTACTGTACATTTGACATGAAATGTATTGTGAATACATTGAAAACTACTTTAAACGTGACTTTACAACACATGAAATACTTCACGTGGGATTGTGCAAACGCACCCTTGAAAGGATTTTAAGCATTGAACAAAGTTATTGTAATAACTTGTGTTTGATATTTGTCTTTGATATTTTCTTTAATAGTTTGATCTTTGATAGAGTAATGTGGGTTTCTTAACCCTAAATTAAAAGGATTTAAGTTATAATAACAGAAATGTGCTTAAATATATTTTTACATTTATATAACTGCATGTACAATATTTTTACACTTGAACAAACAATAATCAAATGCAGAGACAGTTATTTACCAATATGTTAGGAGAAGTTACATTTACACAGTCTTACATTTACAACCGGCCCTTTGAGGGCGACCGTGATGTTGATGTGGCCCAGAGTGAAAATGAGTTTGAGACCCCTGGTGTACAATTTACCAACCCTGACACCATGCTGTTCTCTGAGTTTCATACAGGCCAATTTTTTTTCTAGATGATTTAGAGGGGTTTTGGTCACGTGACCTTATTGTAGGCCCAGTCCACAATGTGGGGTCTCTGGGACCAATATTTGTGAGATTATGGCCACTTTTACAGAGGTCAAAAAATCCCCCAAAATAAGGGAATATGGCTCAAATTTTGACCTTTGAGCCTGGTTTTGGGGACCTTAACTTGCAGCTACGACCACCATTTTTAGGTATTTAATATTCACAAGCCCCTCTTTGAAGAGGAAAGGATTCCAAGTCTGTACTTTGATTTAAAGTATAAAAAACAAGAGAAAAGACTGGTATGAAAATGGGCCTATTGTCTTTTGGGAAAACTTATGCCATTTGGGTTGGGATTATTGGCCTACATGAGAGCCCAAGGAAATGTAGTCGAAATGGAAAATTAGGGAACGGGCATTTTCAAAAAAAGCAGTTTTCAGTCTTTAGAGTCAAGAGGGTTTTTGTTGGGTCCTATAAAAACACTAATAAATGACTTGTTATTAGTGCTGGGCAACGATTAAAATATTTAATCGCGATTAATCCCATGGATTTTTTGCGATTAATCGTGATTAATCGCATTGTTATGGCAAAGTTCAATAATGAATTCAAAAGTAGTGTATTGCGCACTTTTATTTTAAAAGTACTGCTATATGAAGAAAAGTGCAATAACATTTGGTTCACGAGATGCAGGTAGCACGTTTTATACTTCATGTGAATATAATTCATACTTTGTTGGCATCTTATTCTGAAAACCGGATGTTCGTCTGAAGAAACCGGATGTTGTCTCACGTTAATCTTTCCGCTAACTTTTCTCTGTTTATTTCAGTCCCCCCCTCGACCAGAAGCGGAAGTCGCATTTTCTCTATGGCAACACTGAAGGGACATATCATCTCCAATACAAAACAATAAACATGAGACAGTCTGTTAAAATAATAATAAATTAAAAAAATGCGTTAACGCGCGATAAAATAATTGTCGGCGTTAATTAATTAATGCGTTAACCCGATAATAACGCGTTAACTTGCCCAGCACTACTTGTTATAAAATTGACATATGGTGGACACAAGAGGACACTACTAGGATTAATTGGTTTGATATCATTAGCATGCTGCTAAAAGAAGACAGCTTTCCAGAGGGCTGAGAGACGGGGTCCTTGGTGAGCAAGCTCAGGACCTCAGATAGGATGTTGGGTGCAATTTCCAGACTGTTTGAGCTATTTGATGAGTTATTTTGTATGTTGTAGAAATGGAGGACAATTGGGTCAATGTCGGCTGATCGGGGTGGGATTATTGGCTTACATGGTCAGCCCATACATATGTATTTGAAAAGACACTTTTTGAGTTATAAGGGAACTGCCATTTCCTGGACAAAAAGTCTCGAAATGGCAGTTATAAGGGAACTGCCATTTCCCAGACAAAAAGGTCCTCGAAATGGCAGTTTTTGAGTTATAAGGGAACTTAGTTTCCTTATAACTCAAAAAGTGTCATGTCGACTACATTTGATTGGGCTCTCATGTAGGCCAATTATCCCAACCGAAATGGCACATTTGTTCTCATGTCTCCCAAACAATATATCTAGTATGCTCTATAGGTGAATTCTTCCAACACTAAATTCTCTTTTTAGAAGATGAGAAAAATATAATATTGTGGCCTTTTCACTTCATCCTGAATGGACTGAATTGAAAGCTGTAGGGCATTTCAGTGAAAATAAATTTTGTTACGAAATTTATTTTTTAATCCAGCCGTTATTTTACTTGAAATGAGAAGAACATTTATTCATGTATTTCTATGGATTATTTATAATCCATCCAGTTACATTTGAAAAATTTGAATAATATTTGTTAAAATATAATTGATGTGTACATTCTTTATTTGATTTGGCAGTTGTTTACTACACAGATACGTTACTACTACTAGACTTCTTGAATATAGATATACCCAAATTATATATATATATATATAATTATAATTTGGGTCGTGGGTCGCGGCTTGTCATTAAGGGGTGATGGTGGGTCCCGCAGCCAGACCAGTTGAGAACCACTGCTCTAGACTAGGAGGTTGAAACTTATGAGGGGGCATACCTGGGAACAGCCCACCAAGTGAGCAAAGTTTCAAGCGAATGGGATGACTTAATTTTGAGGCTTGCCTCAAAATTTTGAGGATTGCCTTTGACTTATTTGCCTGATAATTCAAATAAATGCACTTTCTCCAATCATTTTAATTTTCCTACCAGTGGATCAAGACTTTGAGAAGGTAGTGTAGTCCAAATTTCAGCTTCCTAGCTCATTGTTATGTGGAGATTTCTAGGCGGAATATATGCAAAATTGACTAAATTACTATGAAGAAATAAGGAATATCCCATTGTTATTCACATCATTGAATCTATGGGGTAAACGGGGAATTACAGTCCACATTTCAGCTTCCTAGCCCATTGTTTTCTAGGGATTTCTAGGCCAACTAAAGGCAAAATGCCATAAATTACTATGCAAAAAGTGTAAGGAATTTCCCATTGATATTCACACCTTTGAATCTATGAGGAAAGGGGGAATTACAGTCCAGATTTCAGCTTCCTAGCCCAAAGTGTTGTGGAGATATTCTAGGTCAAATGTCAGTTTCCTTATAACTCAAAAACTGCCATTTCAACTACATGTGTTGTAAATTTGTCTGGGGAAAGGCAGTCTCCTTATAACTCAAAAAGTGTAATTTCAACTACATGTCTATGGGCTGACCGTGTATGCCAATTATCCCAACCAATATGACATAAAAGAGCCCCATCTCTCCCAAACAATATCTACAGTATCCTCTGGGTTAGGAGGCTGAAACGTATGAGGGGGCATTCCAGGGAACAGCCCTCGAAGTGTACCAAGTTTCAAGCAAATCGGATGAGTTTGATTTTTGAGCAAAATCGATGCCTTGTGCTACTTTGCCTGAGATTTCAAAAAGTTGCAATTTCTCCAAACCTTTTAATTTTCATACCAATGGATCTATCCTTTGAGAAGATAGTACAGTCCACATTTCAGGGTTTCCACAGAGGGTTGTGGAGATTTTCTTGGGTCAAACTTCAGCTTCTTTCCAACTCAAAAAGTGACCAAAATTTTCCCATTTGTCCCAAACCACCTATTTTGTATAATTAAGAGTTAGTCTAAGATTTGTCATTTTCAAAGCTGGGAATCGAACGGTTGAGAAGATATTGCAGTTCAAAACATCAATCCACCATCCCGAAAAGCTGGCCGAAATGTTCCCATTCGTCCCGGACGATTGGGGGAAAAGTACCATTTGGTGGGCGAAGTGGGCAAAAAACGGGACAGCTTTTTTGAATTTCTTAAATGTCCCTTTTTGTTCCAAATGGCAGTTTGTGTCCCGAACGTCCATGGGGTTTTGCCCCCTGGTGGACAAAAGCGCAAAAGGGCCAATTGGCAGAACTCTTGCCAAACTTTGGAAAATCATAACTTGGTGACCGACGGTCCGAACGGAGCACAGCTTTCCCGCGTAGAACTTTGGCAAATGTGATATGTTCTCTAGCGGTCTCCCGATTTTTAGTGGCGCTCCTTGTGCCCAGTAGGATTAGTTGAAAATTGACTTTTTGATCCTTACGGCCCAATGATAATGTAGTCGATAACGCCCCAGGTGTCTTAAGGGTGGTATATACACACATTCATACACATAGTTTGGTCCGGTCTCTATGCATTTGTCTGCCGCTGTGTTGCGAAAGCCTATCAGCTTTATGACAATGCATTATTTGCGCTTGGATGGACCCCATTTTAGAACAATGTGTAATAAATTAATGAAAGAATAATTGTATCTAGAAATGAAGAATAGTTTGTGGAGCTACAGCTGTGTTGACAATGTCCCACAGCGATTACACTCCAACTAATCGTCTATCCCAGCCACAATGATGTAACCTACAGCACATAACACAGAAACATGTTTAACACCTGAAAAATGAATAAAAATTAATTACCAATCAGGGTTAACTTGAAGATAAGAAATAGGTAAAAAGTCAAAGTGATGAAATAACACATACAGGAATTTCAGTCCTAACTTCTGACGCACACATGGACACACATGTACTGGTTGAAGCGTTTTTGATCCTGAGCCCCCCCCCCCCCCCCCCCTCTTTGGAAACACTATTATATGTTCATTTCAATATGCTTCCTTGTCTCAACTCTGGGTTTTCAGGGATTAAGTTCACCAATAAACTCGGTCAGATTTCTCGATCTGCTCCATCCAAAGTGAGATGAATGTCTTCTCTTCTAATCAGACCAGACAAAAGGCAAGGACACGTTTTTTGTTAATCTGATGAAGACAGTCCTTTAGCAAAAGACCATTTGTGTTCTGCTCCTCCAACTGTAGACAAACAATCTAATAATAGTTATATTTTTCATGTTTGTGTTCAATACAGACGAGATGGTTCTGGGAGTACACATCTCATCTCACCAACAAACGCTTCAATCACACTTTCAGGATAAGTTCATGTGTGTACAACAGGCGTGGTTGGAGAAGAAAGATGAGATACCTCTGGATGATATCTACACAGATCTGTACATCACAGCAGGGGCTGACATACACATCAACACTCAGCATGAGGTCATGCAGATTGAGGTGAAGAGGATGACGCCAGCAGATGAAGAGAAACCAATTCAACCCAGCGACATATTCAAACCCCCGTCTGGAGGAGACAGACTCATAAGAACAGTACTGACCAATGGAATCGCAGGAATTGGAAAAACATTTCTTGTGCGCAAGTTTGTGTTGGACTGGGCTGAAAAAAAAAACAATCAAGATGTGCATCTCATTTTCCCCTTCACCTTCCGTGAGCTGAATTTGAAGGAAGAAAAGTTTTGTTTGTCAGAGCTCATTCATGAATGTATCGATGAGACCAAAGACATCAAGACAGAAGCTCTTAATCACATCTTCACAACTCTGCAGTCATCAGGAAACACCAACTACAACAAGAGTAAATTCAAACTTCTGTTTGTTTTGGATGGACTGGATGAGAGCCGCCTTCATCTGGACTTCAACAACAAAAAGATCCTGACTGATGTGACAGAGTCCACCTCAGTGGATGTGCTGCTGACGAACCTCATCAGGGGGAAACTGCTTCCCTCTGCTCGCCTCTGGATAACCACACGACCTGCAGCAGCCAATCAGATCCATCGTGATTTTGTTGGCATGGTGACAGAGGTCAGAGGGTTCACTGACCCACAGAAGGAGGAGTACTTCAGGAAGAGATTCAGAGATGTGGAGCAGGCCAGCAGGATCATCTCCCACATCAAGACCTCACGAAGCCTCCACATCATGTGCCACATCCCAGTCTTCTGCTGGATCACTGCTACAGTTCTGGAGGATGTGATGAAGACCAGAGAGGAAGGAGAGCTGCCCAAGACCCTGACTGAGATGTATGTAGAGTTCTTGGTGTTTCACACTTATCAGACAGAAGAGAAGTATGACCAAAAAAAGTTCAATCACTACATTACGTCATTAGCAAAACTATCTTTTCACCAGCTGGAAGAGGGCAATCTGATCTTCTATGAGAAAGATCTCAAAAAGAGTGGCATTGATGTCAGTGAAGCCTCAAAGTGCTCAGGAGTGTTCACAGAGATCTTCAAAGTGGAACGTGGGATGAAGAATAAAAAAAAGATCTTTAGCTTTGTCCATCTGAGTGTTCAGGAGTTTCTGGCAGCACTCTACGTAAGAATGAAAGTCATTAACAGAAACAAGAATGTGATGTTGGAGCCAGGGCAAACTTTTGGCAATAAGGTGCGAATGTTTTTCAACAAAACATCTACAACAGAGGTCCACAGGTTTGCTATTGACAAGGCCTTGAAGAATCCAAACGGACACCTGGACCTGTTCCTCCGATTCCTCCTGGGTCTTTCACTGGAGATCAATCAGGCTCATCTAGAAGACCTACTGACAAAGAAAAGTAGCTCACAGACCAATCAGGAAACAGTCCAGTACATCAAGGAGAAGCTCAGAGAGAATCTGTCTCCAGAAAAAAGCATCAATCTGTTCCACTGTCTGAATGAACTGAATGATGGTTCTCTAGTGGAGCAGATCCAACGGTCCCTGAGATCAGGACGTCTCTCCACAGATGAACTGTCTCCTGCTCAGTGTTCAGCTCTGGTCTTCATCTTACTGACATCAGGAAAAGATCTGGACGTGTTTGACCTGACGAAATACTTTGCTTCAGAGGAGACTCTTCTGAGGCTGCTGCCAGTGGTCAAAGTCTCCAATAAAGCTCTGTAAGTACCCAGATAACTTTCTTTAACAGCTTTATCACATGAGCAGAGTAGTTCTCAACTAATGAAAGTCTTCTGTTGCCAGATTTAGTAAACAAATTGATCAGTTGATCAATTGAAAAACATGCAAATTGTTTCTTCAGTTTCATTGCAAGTCCACAGATTAATGCAGTTTTGAAATAAAAAAATTGACACTTTGTTGTTGAATTAATACGAAAAGTTACGAGGGATTGGTATCCATTAATTGCGGTTAGATTCCAGTAATATACACAATAAAAGGTAAAAATCCTCTCGGCACCTGAATTGTTAAATTTATAAACTCAGAAATGTTGTATTTTACACTGTATAAGAAAAAAGAACAGTATTGTGTTTGTCTTCATCACTAACTCTCCTTCAGGCTGAGTAGCTGTAATCTGTCAGAGAGAAGCTGTGAAGCTCTGTCATCAGTCCTCAGCTCTCCATCCTCTAGTCTGAGAGAGCTGGACCTGAGTAACAACGACCTAAAGGATTCAGGAGTCAAGCTGCTGTCTGCTGGACAGGAGAGTTCACACTGGAAACTGGAAACCCTCAGGTCAAGTTTAAACAAACTTATAAATGGTGAACCAGAACTTTCATATGGTGTACTGTCATTTGTCTTCACTCAGTTTACCACTTTTAATTTATGACAGTACTGCTACCTAAATATGTGAGTTATATCAAATGTAGATAGAAATGTTTTCACACATGTGATGTACATGTTTTAGGTTGAGTGGCTGTAATCTGTCAGAGAGAAGCTGTGAAGCTCTGTCATCAGTCCTCAGCTCCGAGTCCTCTAGTCTGAGAGAGCTGGACCTGAGTAACAACGACGTGCAGGATTCAGGAGTCAAGCTGCTGTCTGCTGGACTGGAGAGCCAATACTGTCAACTAGAGATTCTCAGGTCAGGATTTGTCTTCTGTTTAACTGATAACCATTTAAATGTTGCTTCATATATATGTGGCCTTAATATATTCTCGAGTTGAAGACAACTACACTCTACCTATTTTCATGAAACATCAGCGAGTAAAAAGCAGATACTTTATCAATCTGTTCAACAAGCATGAATCATGTAAGCCAGGAGGACAAAGGACAGAGGACAAAAGGATGGAGGACAGAAGACAGGAGGACAAGAGGACAGAGGACAGGAAGAATTACTGATACTGACTGAAGTCTGTGTTCATCATTCTTCATAAAATTCACTCAGAAATTGTATTTATTGTGTGAGATATTAATTACTTTATATTGTAACTTTGTTGTTGTAAACATAACTGTTGCTGCTCTATAAACCATATTTATGAAAAAGAATATTGAACAGAGTAGCTCCTAGTAGTAATAAAATCTCTACCTGAAGGCCACCGTAGTTCTCTACACACTTGTAAATGGAGGAGTGAGCTGAGGGGATTTAGTTGGTTGCAACCTGCAGCTCACTACTAGATGTCACTAAATCTTACACACTCTTCCTTTAAAGGTGCAACGTGGCTGAAAGAGTAGATGAAAGTTAATGTAATATCATTGTGTGTCTCCAGCCTGTCAGGCTGTCTGGTCACAGAGGAAGGCTGTTCTTCTCTGGCTTCAGCTCTGAGATCCAACCCCTCCCATCATCTGAGAGAGCTGGACCTGAGCTACAATCATCCAGGAGTGTCAGGAGTGAAGCTGCTGTCTGCTGGACCGGAGGATCCACACTGGAGACTGGACACTCTCAGGTATGAAGAGACAACAAGAGCTCACAGTCTGTTGGTTCACAGTCTGATAACAGTGAAGACAGTAGCTGATGTTGTGCGAGTCCCTGTCCCCACTGAGACGGACCTCCTCACTAACATCAGACCAGGATCTGGTGTTGGTCATTTATTGATCATTCTTTTTGACAAATATGGTGTCAAAGTGTTTATAGAACATTTTACAAACTTCTCAAGCGGTTCAAAGTTCTGTGGATTCTTTACATTTGTTTGTTAAAACTAACGTCCATAAAATGTAAATATTGGATGAAATAAAATGTATCTTGGCACAATGTTGAAGAAAGAAATATTTCACATGATAAGGTTATTATTGTTTGTTTGTTATTATTTATTTGATTTTTGATTTTCTTAATTAAATAAAAACAGAAGAAAAAAAATAATACAATTTTGTCACATCATTGTGTCAACCACGGCCTCCCCTGCGGTGTTGCTCCCTGATGGTGCCCTGGTCGTGGTTTGCTGCCAGTGGACGGAGCGATACTGCCCCTGACTTTGTTTACGTTAAAAGCATTGTTTCGGATGTTATTATTTTGTAATTTATGTAATTTCCCCTCATTTACAAGATAAAATAAGATAATCCTTTATTAGTCCCACAGTGGGGAAATTCACAGGATCACAGCAGCAAAGTGGACAGTGCAACAAGATACAGAGTAAAAAAACAAGAGCAACAGGTAATATAATTAAGTAATAAACTGTAAGAATATCAACTAATTCACTAACAAGGATCACGCCAATAACCGTATGAGTTTAGAGGTTTGCGTAATGAGATGATTGGAAGATTGGAAGAGGAAGGGGTCGAGGGATGAAGGGATGAAGGGTAGGGGTCGAGGGATGAAGGGATGTAGGGTAGGGTTAGAGGGATGAAGGGATGTAGGGTAGGGTTAGAGGTAGAGGGATGTAGGGGTAGGGGTAGGGGTAGAGGGATGTAGGGTAGGGGTAGGGGTAGAGGGATGTAGGGTAGGGATAGAGGGATGAAGGGTAGGGTAGAGGGATGAAGGGATGGAGGGATGAAGGGATGGAGCTAGAGGGATGAGGTGGGAGACCGTTGGTGTCCGGCGGCTGGTGGGAATGGAGGCTGTTGTGTGGGGGCCGTCTCTTAGTGTTAGAGCCTCTAGTGTGAGAATCTCTGGCGGTGCAGAGTCCCCAAAAATAGCCTCATGAGGACAGATGCCGGTGGGCGTTTCTGATATCGTTCAGGTTGGAGCGGATGTAGGAGAGGTATGCGGTGGAAGACCGGTTGATTTTCTCGGTAGGTAGGGATGCTTGGAGTGAGACGGAGTCGAGGGTGATGCCGAGGAATTCCAGGGATGTACTGGGAGCTGTTATTTTCTCTGCTGAGAGGGGAACACCGAGTTCCTGAAACACGGCGGTTAGAGTGTGGAGGCCGAGTGCTGGGGGAGAGGAAGGTGGCGTGACAGTGAGGAAGTCGTCTAGGAGGTGGATGACGTATGGGAGTTTATGGACATTTATCAGGATCCAGCAGAGTGCTTCAGAAAGACAATTGAAAATTTTTGTCGACTGTGTCAGGTTCAGAGATGGCCGATTGCAAATTTTTACAAGTGAAGGAAGATTCTGGCTTCACCTGCACGCCTGGGTGGAAGCCGTGGGTAAGACCCTGGATAAGGAAGCTTGTGAACTGGGTGAGTTTTAAGGGCGGAAGCTAGGGCGTGGATGTTTATTGGTGTGTTGAGATACTTACACTTGCTGTGCTTTGTTGCCCCCCCCCTAGGTCGTTGAAATTGTTGCAGACCATCCTCCCGCCCTGGAAGAGGATTGGTCTACCTCTTTTGTCCATACCTCTCGGGATATGGGGATTGCAGGTGGATGGATGAATGAGTTGGGCAAGGTCGATGTAGTTACCTGCGAGAATCTGTTGCCTGAGCGTGTGTGGCACGGGGGATGGTCGGGCGTTTGCTAAAGGCCGTACTGGGGGTAGTGCTGTGGCTAATGTAAAGCTGGTGGGTGGAGGGAGATGGAGTTGGAAGGAAGCTGGGGTTGGTAGCTGGTGGACCTGTGAAAAAGGGGGGTGCATTTTAAGAGGGACGGTTAGTTACATATGGGTTATGGGGAGGGGGAGGGTAGGGACAGAGAGAGGGGAAAGCAGAGACGGGAGGAAATGCAAAGTTTTGGCTGTTGGCTCCTCCGTAGAATCCTGCTGTTGGAGCGTTCTGTGCGGCTAAGGTAGCCGGTGTCAAGTTGGAAGGAAAGGCAGGAGCGAGGGAAGAGGAAGAGATGCTGGGATGAAAGGAAGCATGTGCGTGGGTTGGAAGTGCAGAAAGGGGAAAAGAGACTGCGGGGTGAGATAACCCTGGTGCAGAGAGAGAACAGGGGGGGTGCGATACGACCTGGCCCTCTGGAGGGGCTAGTGTGGATGACTGGCCTTGTCTGTCCGCGTTGTGCGTCATGACGTCATCGACGTCGCGCCTGACGCTGCGCGGGAAACCCGGAAATGCTCTGGTGGCTCGGCGATCGCGGGAGGTGTCTTCCTGAGCGTCCGTGAGTAGTTTGAGAAGTGTAGATTTCCTGTCGGACTGGTGGAAATGGATATTGAGTTGGGTGAGTGCGTGCTTCAGGCGAGCGACTGTCCACTCGGAAAAGCGGAATGTATGGGGGCCATCGGAGTGTTGGCGTGGAGGAGGAGGAGGGTCGCTCTGGTTTTGGCGGTCGTTCGAGCGGCTGGATCTCGAGCTGGTGGAAGAGCAGCGTTGTGGAGTGACGATGTCCCTCAGACGCCGGAATCGGGATCTTCCCCTGGGGTTGTTGGACGGCGAAGGACCGACGACATCGGAATGGTCCGAGAATAGATGTCGGGAGCCGCGTGGGTCGTAGATGGTTGATCTCGGCCGAGTTTGCTGGCGGCGAGAGATAATAGGAGACGGTGCCGTCTCCGGGATTCCTGGTGAATCGTCTTCGAACAGGTCGTTGTCAGAAGGAGTGAGGGAGATCTCCAGGTTCATGTTGTGAAGTATGTGGTGTTCGGCTCGGGAATCGTACGTCATGAGAGAACGGAGTCGAAGAGGAAGTGAACGGGTTCATTTGAGCTTAAATACTTGTGCAGGGGAAATGAGCCGTGTTCTGGGCGTGGTCCCGTTCCTGAACTAAGTTTATAAAACTACATGTAAAAAAGTACAAAAAGTACAAAATAAACAGTAACTAAGTATAAATAAAGAACTAAAATTTGTACTTTCTTATGGATTTTTCCTTCATCTCAAAAGGCGCAGGCACAAACACACACACACCGTTCTCCCATACACTAACTATATGATGTTTGCTGGCTTGTATCTCACTGTTCTTGTCGTCCTCTTGTTTTGTCTATGTATTGTCTCTTGTCTTGCAATAAATTAAAATTAAAATTAAAAAAAGGTTATTATTGTTGTAAGTGTGCGATGGTTCAGCGGTCCTTCATGCAGAATAGGGAGGAGTTCTACAGTTTGATGGCCACAGGTAGAAAAGACTTCCTATGGCGTTCTGCGGTTCTCCTCGGTGGTCTCGGTCTACGGCCGAAGGGGTTCTGAAGTGACTTCAGTGGGACGTTCGGGGGCTGAGAGGCATCGTCCAGAACACTGAGTAGATTCCTCAGCATCCTCCTCCCTGAAACCTCCACCACAGAAGCAGCTCTCCTGATGAGCTGATTGAGTCTCTTAGCATCAGCTGCCTTCACCCTGCTGCTCCAGCACACTACAGAGGAGAAGATGACGCTGCTCAAGCTGATTTGAGCCCCTAAAGCTGATGCTGGGTCTGATCTTATGGGACACAAGCTGTTGCTCATTGTAAAGCTGAATCCAAG
Organism: Anarhichas minor; assembly: GCF_050575085.1. NCBI lineage: Eukaryota > Metazoa > Chordata > Actinopteri > Perciformes > Anarhichadidae > Anarhichas > Anarhichas minor. Next base: position 1,671,472 of record NW_027466560.1, on the reverse strand, counting down.
ATACAAACCTCTCTGTTCAACACGGACTTGAACAGCTTTTGGTCTCCACTTTAAATGATGTTTAATCCATTCTTACAGCTTGTGTATAAAATGTGTTTCATAACTGCAGCTGTTTGTCTGAATGGAGGATCTGAGTGAAGGTTGATGAAGATCAGTGATGATGATGAAGCTTCATTCTGACTCTGTTTCTTCCTCCAGGGTTGAACCTGCTGGAGTTCAGTGGCTGAAACCTGGTCTGATGAAGTGTGAGTGTTCACTTTGATTCATGAAGTCTCAAATAAACCCATCAGCTGTGTTTGATGATGAACTGATGCTGTTTCATGTCTCCTTCTCTCCTTCAGATGCCTGTGAACTCACAATCGACACAAACACAGTGAACAGAAAGATCAAACTGTCTGACAACAACAGGAAGGTGACACGTGTGGTGGAGGAGGATCAGTCATATCCTGATCATCCAGACAGGTTTGACTCCTGGCCTCAGCTGTTGTGTAGAACTGGTCTGACTGGTCGCTGTTACTGGGAGGTCGAGTGGAGAGGAATAGTTCATATATCAGTGAGTTACAGAGGAATCAGAAGGAAAGGAGACAGTGATGACTGTAGGTTTGGAAAGAACGATCAGTCCTGGAGTCTGAGGTGCTTATATGGTCGTTACTCTGTCTGCCACAATGACAGTACAACACAACTCCCCTCCTCCTCCTCCTCCTCCTCCTCCTCCTCCTCCTTCTCTGGTAGAGTAGCAGTGTATGTGGACTGTCCTGCTGGCTCTGTGTCCTTCTACAGAGTCTCCTCTGACACACTGATCCACCTCCACACCTTCAACACCACATTCACTGAACCTCTTTATCCTGGGTTTGGGGTCTGGCTCAGCTCTGGTTCAGTGTCTCTGTGTTCTGTGTAGGACGGAGAGTCTCCTCCTCTGTAAAAACTCACTCTGCTGACGATCAGATTCAGATCAATAGAACAAAATATAATCAACAAATAAATCACTTTTATATATTATTATGGAGAAAACAATCAACCTTTATTGATCCCTCGGTGAAACTCAGAAATGAATACTTTAGTACTTTTACTTTCATTGTGAATGCAGGACTTTCAGGTTTCACTACTTTAACTTCAAGATCCGTTGAAGACTTTTGGATGAATGAACATAATATTAATAAGTATATTTTCATCATCACTTGAAGATAAGAATCGTTGTGTTTGGTTCCCTTAGAATGAGCAGAAGTGATGATTGTGTAATTGATGAAAACACAAGAAATCTTTGTGTTTGATGAGCTTCAGGTTGGGCTCTGATGTTTCCGTTTTCATCACTTTGTTCACTCGAGAGGACAAAATCATTCCAAAGACGTCCTCATGAAGCTGAACTCAGCCTTTGTAGAATCCAGAGTGCGTTCTCCCTCCACTGGGACAAGAGTAGGAATATGTCTTCATTCAGCTTTAGAGCTCAGTTATGGAGTTGAGCTTTACTTTACTCTCACATCTTATTCTCTCAGTAAAAACAAGTCGATTCTATTGTTTCAGATAAAATCAGGTTCCACACATTTATGCAAATAGATCATCACAAACATGTAACTTTAGACAAATGTACAAATCATTTGACTTTGTAGAAATGTGGTTCCAGTTCATCTGAATGTGATGTGAAATATAAAGCAGTGACATGTTGAACCAGAATCAGGTGATTGTTTGATGAATATGTGACTGATATACTGAGCTACATCTTTTATTCTTATTGTTCTGACTGAAAGTTGACCTTCAGAAACACAAACAGCTTCAACACTTGACTACGAGGTTAAAGAGTGAAATGTGAGGTTTGATTGAGGTCCAGGTCAGATGAACAGGATCCTTTTTAAACAGAGACCACCAATGAGGACTGAGAGGAACCACAACAACAACAGTTAACATGAAACAAGTCATGTGTCATGTGTGTTTGTACAATACAATTCTGTCAACATGTAAATAAATTAATCCATGTAAATATCTGACTCCATCTTTGTTCTGTTTCTTTGAGACTACTGTGTGAAGTTGTTTCGTTAAGGCTTTTACTGTGGTGTTTCCTGTGTTTTATTTTGAAAGGAACCTGGTCTCAGGTGGTCAGCGTAACTTGACAGAAACACACAAACAGTAGTAGAGCTTCCGGTATTTAATTTGGAGTAAAAAGTGTATAAATGTGTTAAAACTCCTCTTAGCACCAGTTGAACAGGTAACAAGGTGTTTAAATTGGTTCATATCTTTGTAAAGATTGAGAGTTAACTTTTACTAGATGTCAGTTAACCGGATGTGTTGTTAACAAAGTAAACGTCACTTTGTAGTTGACGTCACACGTTAGCTTAACGGCTACAGGAAGTTCACCAGCTCACAGTTTAACATCAACCGCTCGGCTGATGTTAAACTGACATGACGTACTCAACACACTATACTGAGACTTTATTCATGACTTTTTATCAAACGTACCCACTCACATCTGGATTTAAGTCTCAGATAAACAATCTAAATGATCCCAAAATGATCAGAATACCAACACATGAGTTCACTGACCAACCATGATGTTAACAGAGAATAGAGCTGAAACAAGTGTTTAATAACCACATGAAGTCCATGCTCACACATGTTATTACAAGATGAGAAGAACATAATGTCACAGTTTTCTTGTTTGACTTCACTTCACACCTGAATGAACTGAATTTAAAGCTGCAGGACAATTCAGTTAAATTCATTTTTCTAAAGTTAAATACTTTATGTTAAGAGTCACATTATTTAAAAGCTTTGTTATGTAATATATGTTTAATCCTTATTTTACTTGAAAAGAGAGAATAAATGAGGCAATACATGTTGAGATAATGTTCAATATAACTTTATTTATTTCATTTGACAGTCAGTTGTTGACGACATACAGACGTTGGCTACTGTTATATATATGTATATATATATACATATATACGTATACATATATATGTATACGTATATACATATATATATATATATATATATATACACACAGACACACAGTATATATATCTTTCATTTTGAAACCTGTTACTTTACACACATCATGTCAGTGTGAGTGATTCTAAGGTGCAGTTCCTGCAGACTTTCCGGGCTGGCTTCAGGCCCATCTTCTGAGGTCACATATCCAGGATACGTGGGGTAAAAGCGGGGAGGGGGCGGTGGTTTAGCGGCTTCCTCTCCGGTCCCTGATGACGGCGGTAGAAGCAGCGGTATCAACTTAGCGTGAGCGTAGTCGATCTCAAAGCCCTCAAAGATAAGCCCCACCCCCGAGGCGCCCAACCCCTCCTCCAGAAGCCTCGCCGCCTTCCGGGTCGCCAGCACCAGCCCCTCGTAGTCCTCTTTCTCTAGTCGGAATATATCCGAGGTCAAAGGTCGGCGCGGCACCAGCACGGTGAAGCCGGGCGAGTTGGGGAACGGCGTGAGAAAGGCCACGTGGGCGTCGTCCTCCCACACCCGCCACTGCTGCCGCTCCTCCCCGCGAACGATGCGTGAAAACAGGCCCGGGTGAGCCGGGTCGTCCCCGAGGAACGTCAGGTCGGGTCGGGCGTCGGGCGACGGGAGCACGGCCCGGATCCTGGTCTGGATCTCGGTCAGGCTGGAGTCGGTCCACCGGGGGGCGGTCTTGGAGGTGCAGAAGCCCGGGTCGTGGGCGCTGTGTTCCTCTTCTCCCGCCAGGTGGGGGCGCCACTCTGCATCCAGACCGTGGAGAGGGAGGACTCGGATCTGTGGGAATAAAAACAATAAATAAATCAATAATATATATTATTTAGGAAACAGCTAGGCACACCTAAGGCTGCTGGGAACTGTACTTACTTATTTAATGTTCTTTACTGTTTTATTACTGATTCATACTGTAAATGAATGAAGGATCATCTCATCTTATCTTATCCTACTGGGTCTCTTCCCACCACGACAGGACTCAAATTCAACAAAAAGCTGACTGTTTGCAATAAACAACAACACTTTTACCTTTTAATTTTAAAGATAATTATCTTTAAGTCCTTCCTACAGACCCTCACCTGGGCCGGTCTGTCCCGGTGCGGTCGGCTGACCAGCGCACACCTCCGGACCCCCAACCGGTCGCTCAGCAGCTGGGCCACGGCTCTCGCCCCCGACATCCAGCTCAGGTACTCGGGCTCCTCCAGCTGGAAGACGCTGCCTCCCGGTGGGCTGCCGGGCGCACTGCGCTCCAGGACCACAGAGCCGGGGGTCCAGGGCCGTGGGTGCAGGTAGGCCACCAGCCCCCCCGACCGCCAGACGACGCGATGGGGGAGAGAGGAGGACATTCTGTAGGAGGCAGGAGAGAGGATGGAGGATGCTAATCATGTATCTGTTACAGCCATTAAAAGTAATGATATTACAGGATATTGTGATTATCCATCATCAATAAATCACTTCTTCAAACCTTTTTTAAAGACTGGCTTTCATGTGATGTCATCGCTTTACTGCTTCATTTGTATTTGTTGATTTCACTAAATTATATTAAAATAAATTATATTATTTTTTAGTATATTTTTATCATACCTTATTTTATGTGTATATATATATATATATATATATATATATATATATATATATATATATATATATATATATATATATATATATATATATATATATATATATATATATATATATATATATATATGTGAATTAACGTTACCATCTCTCTGGTGTCTCTGTCACACATGACATCATCACCATGTGACTGTCACGTGGTGCTCGGCTAATATTTAACATTTAAGTATTTATCAGATATTCAAATAAAGTCAAAGTAGATATTTTGCTGACGTGTTTACAATATTAGTCCACACGTGTTGCTCACATGACGTCATCTTAACAGTCAGGTTGAGCTGAAGTAAAGGCTCGTGAGTGAACACCTGAGAGCTGATTGTTTCTGTATATAAAGTAAGTCACAGTATAGTGTCAGTGATGGTGTGGTTTCAGGTTTTCACTGTGGAAAACATAAAACACGTGTTTTTTAAATGTAGTTTGGTGTAAACACTGTCCGCTGGTGCTCGTGACCCGTTAGGACACACAGAGCTCACCTACCTGCTAGTGAAGAACCGAGGAAACAGCGTCAAGTAACGAGGAACCGAGGAAACAGCGTCAAGTAACGAGGAACCGAGGAAACAGCGTAAAGTACCGACGGAGGCGACACCGGAAACTACCGACCTGCTCTTCGGCTCGTAGAAGAAGAAATAAGAAGCAGAAACAGCCGCGAGGATCCAGAAAACACTTCCGGCTTTCAACATCCAGTCAGAGAGGAGAGAGGAAACGAAACAGGGACAAGTTGCCTCCTCACGTCCTTTCCTAAACACTTCTCCTAGACCTCGATGGAACACGTCCATGAGTTGAAGGAAAGATGTGAAGGAGAGTTCATAAGGAGTTAGGAAAAGACTAAATCCAGACGACACGTTCACTAAGCCACGTCACTATGATGCGACGGTGGACGTCATTGAAACTACAACAAAGGACTACAAAAAGCACAACTAACATATATATATATATATAAAATATATGTTATAATATATATAAATAAATATGTATATAATTACATTTAAATATATACATATTTATATATATAATATATATATATATAATAAAATATATTCCTTGTGTTTTGACTGCTATTGTTTTCTGGACAGGGATACTAATAACAGATTATAATATTTTTAGGCGACATTGTTATAGTAAACTGTAATGAAGTACACATACACATACGTACACTAAATAATGACATTAAATTACTATATTTTTACTCCAAGATGCATTTCCAAAAAATAAACAATTAACTTAAATCCAACATCTATCGGCTTATTATTTTGGAGGTATTATAAACTCCTAACTATAAATTATAAAAGACAAAGAAAACTAAAAACTTGAGTGGACACTGAAACTTGCAGAGACAGTTATCGTGGACGGATCTCAACAGAACTCGTGTGACGCAGCGTCCATTCAATACACACGTGAAACATCAGACAGACACCAGAGGGCGCTGCTGAGCTGCAGACGAAGAGGAGCAACACTAAGCTTCACACACGAGTTCAGACTCGCTGCTGCAGTAAAAACCTTCTGACTCAGAAGAGTTGAACTCGTGTTCAATTATCATCAGATCATCAGATCAGAGAGGCTGAGCTCTTCTTCGTGTTACACTTGTTCTCAGAAGTTCACTCACTTCCTGTTTCTGTGGAATGTCAACGTAAAAACCCTCATGACCACATCTGTGATCTTCCTCTTCCTCCACACCCATGACTAACTACACACACACACACTCACTACAAACACACACACACACACACTCACTACACACACACACACTCACTACAAACACACACACACACAGACACACACTCACTACACACACACACACACACACTCACTACAAACACACACACAGACACACACTCACTACACACACACACACTCACTACAAACACACTCAGACACACACACACAGACACACACTCACTACACACACACACACTCACTACAAACACACACACAGACAGACACACACTCACTACACACACACAGACACACACTCACTACACACACACTCACTACACACACAGACACACACTCACTACACACACACTCACTACAAACACACACACAGACACACACTCACTACACGCACACACTCACTACAAACACACACACAGACACACACTCACTACACACACACACACACACTCACTACAAACACACACACACACTCATACATACACACACATACACAAACACACACACACAGACACACACGCACTCACACAAACACACACTCACACATACACACACTCACACATACACACGTACACAAACACACACACATACAAACACACACACACATACACTTACAAACACACACGCTTTATCTCACTTTATTTCACTCTCAACACCAATTCCTTTCACAGTAAAATGTAAAATATTATCTCATAAGTGGAGGTGAAGAGTAACTCAGGTAGAAGGTCGAGGAGTCAGATTAAAGCTCGTTGAGCTCGTTACAGAGAACCTAATTAAAGTTTAAAGTTAAAGTCTCACTTTGTTCAAACCGAATGAGCTCCTTTTGGGGGCGTGGCCTCCAGAACCAGATTATTCTGGTCTGGTCACATTCCTTCAAGTGAAGTCAGCAGCATGTGAAGAAGAGGCGTCATGTTCTTCATGAGGTTTAAAGAGACTGTTCCCCAAAATAACATTCATATATATATATATATATATATATATATATATATATGAGTGCTGGGCAAGTTGACGCGTTATTATCGCGTTAACGCATTCATTAATTAACACCGACAATTATTTTATCGCGCGTTAACAAAGTTTATTTTTTATTATTAAACTGACATTTTTAACACAAGAACCTGCAGCAAGCGGTGAACAGCTGTTTGTGTGGCGTCTCTTCTGTCTCTTCCTGTTTCCTTCACCTACACTCCCCTGGGTCCTAAGGCCCTCCTAGTTGTACAGCTTCTTATCACCCTCTATGTACCAACGTACATTTATAACAAATACCACACATATTACGGTAATCAGCGTTGCATATGTGTCTGACCAAAATACCAGAAAAAGCAAAAAATAAATGATTCATTTACATTATTGTTTTAGAGTTTTTAAAGGGTTTTGTTTGTAATATGTATAATAAGCATCATTTAGTATCACTACTGAGAATTTAACAAACATAAAAACATGACGTAGATAGGTTTCAGTTTTCAAGGTGTATATTTAAATTGCATCTCTGACACACATGAAGATAAAGTTATGAACACCGGCTGAATATCTATATTCAGAATCATTATAACTGTGTTATAACTGCTGCTGTGTAAAGAGAATACTGCTGCTAACAAGAACCTGATGTATTTAAAGTGTTTACAAACCAATTAATCACGATTAATCTCAAATAAATCATGTGATTAATCGCAATAAAAAATTGTAATTGTTGCCCAGCACTAATATATGTATATATATATATATATATATATATATATATATATATATATATATATATATATATATGTGTGTGTGTGTATTATTTTCAGCTCCCCAGTGTGAAGGCTCTCTGTTGAGACAATCGTCAGCTATATTTCAGATAAAATGACTCGATGGTATTTTGGATCAGCAGACAGTGAAACTCAGTCAGGCTGCTGGTTTATTCATAGTCTACTGTAAAGACATGTGACTCGATGTGACGCTCTATTCCTGTCTGATATTAACTCACCAACACACGTCTCAAATAAAGTGATATCTTGATGCTACAGTCGGCTTTGTATCACGTATATACGCTCAGAATAATCTCAACACCAACAGCACAGTCCTGCATATTTATTCACCCCAGTTTACAGTGACGTCTATATCATATTTTATATTTTACAATTTATATTTTACATTTTACATTTTATATTTTGTATATGAAATATCAAATTTAAAATATATGTATATATTATATAATATACAATATATACAGTATATATATGTGTATTTTGGGGCCTCATGATGGACCTGAAAGTTGTATTTCTAAGTCCAGGATGAAAGATTTTGTGTTTTTTCTATTAATTAAAAAGTCTGGATAGTTCCAGATGGGAGCGTATTTATTATTTAGTTATTTGGTGTCATTTATTATATATTATGTATGTGAAGATTCAGAGGCTCATCTGCTCTTAACTTCTGTCGTAAACATTTCATTCTTGTGTGTTTTATCTCATTAAATGAGAAGATTTGAGTGAATATGTAATAAGAGTGAATGCACATTGATCAACATCAGGCTGTGGTGATGAAGCACAGAGGAGGCTGCTGCTGTCAGCAGCTTTACACTGTTTACTGTTTGTCAACTTGACCCAGTCCTGGTGCTGGTCTTCAGCTGAGTGAGTCCTGGTGCTGGTCTTCAGCTGAGCTCATTACTGAGGTCCACAGATTGAGAAGATGTATTTCCACTAAAGAGTGACGACACATTTGTTCACAGCGTCTGTCGTGTGAGAACACAAGCAAACCAAAATAAACGTACTTTGACATCAGATTCATATATTTACAGGCGAATATATATTATATTTATATACATACATATATATAGCGATATATAAATATAGATATATATCTCTATAGACTAGACTGTGTGTGTATGTGAGTGTGTGTGTGCTTCCTGGACCACATTAACACAGCAGTCAGCATTGACTCTGAAACAAACACGTGTCAGTATCACTTTCAGAGATTCTACACCAAAGTATTCTCAGAGGGATTAAAGTGGTGGAAAGTAAAGTACCTTTAAAGTATTTCCACTTTCTGCTTCTTCACACTAACAGAGGATCAAACTGAGACCGGCTCACGACCAAGTAAAACTTCAGAGCACTTCTTCCAACACGGAACCAGATAAAACACTACAGATGTGACCATACCCACACACACACACACACACACACACACACACACACACCCCTCCGTCTGAGTATCGTCTGGTCTTCTTCCCATAACACACTCGTCTAGTGTCTCACTTCCTGACAGGAGGCTGCAGGTTCAACAGCTTTAAGTTACAACTTGAACTCACACTTAAACATTAGTGTGTGTATACATATATATCATATATGTATACACAACACGTTTGTTACTCTGCTTAAGACCAGCATTTAAGGATAAAGAGTCTTTTTCTACTCGATGTAATCTCATGTGTTCACACCCTTTTCTGTATTTAACTAGTCTGATAAACGCTGACTCATGTAAACACTAGTACGGCGCTGAGTCCAGTGGAACCAGTTCAGCAGGATTCATTCATTTCTCCACAACACAGTTCCTGATTGTCTTTCCTACAGCAGACACATTATATATTTACATATTTAGAGATATCAGAGCTGAAACATTGAGTTAGACACTCATCATTTAAGCAGGTTCTTTTCATCCCAGACTCTAAAATTAGATATTTTTGACACACTAAGATATCTGTAGACATGTTGGACTCTATTATTATTATAGGTCAGAGGATTAATCTAGAAAATAATCTGCAGATCAATAATGAAATAGTTTGCAGCCTTTTACCAATTTATTTACATATTAAATAGACTGCTAATCAAAAATAACCAATATCACTAATATATTCATATTTAAGAACATAAAAACGTAATTATTTGTTTTTGGTATTCATGTTAGCCCCATAAAGTTTACAGATTATTTACTTTATACTTTGTTAGAAGCTTCATCGACTAAGTTTTAAAATCAATTTAACATGTTGTGAATGAGTGAAGCACACGGAACACGTCAGAGTACCGACAGATCTTTATTAGAAAAAGAAGAGCAAACAGCAGGTTTTTAATCCAGCATTAAATAAACTATCAGCAAGCAGAGGAGGAGACTATGTACACGCACGATAACACGCTGACCGTGTCATATCAGGAACTCATAAACAGCGAGGCCTCCTTCTGGACTGAAGCTGTGAAGAAGAGGAAGTGGACATGGGGTAAAGAAAAGGACGCAGGAAACAAGGTAAGAAGTGATGCTGGGAGTGTGTCCGTTCCAGACGCTTTAAACTCTGCTCAGTGGTGCGTTTCATTCGTCCACCCTCACGCGACGTTTCTTCTTCTTCTTTAAACAACATCCTGGTTTCTACGCCACCGGTCTGGACTTGACGCGGCGCTTGCGGACCTCCTCCATCAGGTCCTTGAGGTACTGTATCTCTCGGCTGATGGACTCGGCCTTCTCCGCCAGCTCGTTGTTCCTCTTCTCCAGCTCATCGCACTCCGTGTTCAGGACGGAGTGCTCCACCCTCTTCTTCTGCCGGTAGCGAGTGGCCGCCGTCTTGTTCTGCTCCATCTTCTTCAGCTTCTTCTCCACCTTGGGAGCGCCGGACACCGATTTAACCTTGGGGGTCTTGGAGGAGGAGGGTTCTGGTCTGGAGTAGGGTTTGGTCCTGGAGGAACCAGCTGTCGGAGACTTCGGGAGGCGAACAGGTGAGTCGGTGACTGACTCGATGCCGGAGTCGCTGTCGCAGTCGCTTGACGGAGAGGCGATGGACACGAGGGGGGGCTTGTCCTCGGTGGTGAGGACCACCACGAGAGAGATGGTCTGAATGGTTCCACTGGGATCTGGAATGACGGGGGCGGTGAGGTGAGCCAGCGGTGTTTTGTCTGCGTCCAGGACGTCCACCTCACTGCCCAGCTCCAGAGTGGAGGCCGGAGACGACGGAGGAGGAGGAGGCTCAGACTTGGTAACAACGTGCTGATCAGGAGCCACCTCGGTCTCGGTCTTCGCGGCTAGAGGGAGCTCCAGGATGCCGGGCAGTGAGAGACCGAGCTCCAGACCGCCACAGACGTCGTCTTGCGCGGTCGCGTCGAAGGAGTCGACGTCCAGGTCCATGTGAGAGTCGAGGGAGGCCAGGAGATCCTCGGGGGAGCCGGGACGCTCGTCCGACGAGCCGATGAGCGAGTCCAGGTCAAACTCACTCAGGTCGATCTTCTCCGACATCCAGTCCATGCCCGCAAAAGCATCATCTACAGACAAAGAGATTTGGACCAAACCATTATGAAATAGATCAACAATAGAGCCTCTTGATAATTTAAACAATTACTTCACGATGATCATTATTGGAGTCAAATGAATGAAGTACATTACTCTCCTCTAGTGGTAGAGTAGTAAGTACAGCATTTGAGAACATGTACTTTAGTTACTTCCCACCACTGATTAACACCATGCTGTGCGACAGACTGAAATAGTTTGATACGGCCGAAGACCACCTCCCTGTATTATGTTTTAGTGACGCATGTGAACACGTGATCGTACATTCACAACTTCAGGATTCTAACCGACGCCAAGAGACACAAAGAGCTTCACGTTAAACGATCGCGGACACGGCACGTTGAAATACCACATTACCTCAATCACACGCTTCAGAGCCGCCGGCCAATGACAGCTCTTCATAGCCCGACACGCCTACCAATTACACATTCACGCCTGTCACCGTGGACAGACAAACATGTAAACGTGGCAGTAGAGCCGTCATTAAGGAGACGACGTCACGGAGAACGACCTGTTGTTAACGCCGATGACGCGCTGCTTTAAATAGCTTCACTGACACTCAACGGGTCCTTTAAAACATCTGCAGACGGCATGAAAGCATTCCCAAGTCTGTAATTTGACTCAGTAAACCAGCTCCTGTTAGTATGTAACTCCTCTACTCTGGTGCAGTACTAGTGATCCTCATTACGTCTGATTTAGGTTTTAAAGTCTCACCGTCGTCTGCTCCGATGTGGGCGTCGAGCAGGTCGCTGGCTCCCAGCCAGGGGAGGGACGAGGAGTCCCCTCCGGCCTTGGTTCCCAGGAACAAGGAGGGATGGGGGGGGGGAGTCGAGGAGGCAGGAGAGAGGAAGGAGGAGGAGGCGAAAGAGAAAGGGGGCGAAGCTGGAGCCTTCCCCTCTAGAGAGGAGGAGGGAGAAAGAGCTTCTTCTTCTTCTTCTTCTTCATGTTGGTCCAGAAGGGGCCCCATGGGGTCAGCCGTCAGAAACGAGGGCCCTGAAGACATAAACACTCATTTAATATCAGATTTATGCACTAAATCCTGATTATATGTTTCAAACTATGTCTCTGACACACATTAAATAAACGAGATGAACCAAATGGACGTTTGGTTCATCCTGTCCAGTGTTATTCGTATTGCTCTACCTGTAATCCCTTGTAGGATTAGTAAAGTATCCGTCTATCTCGTGCTCAACATTTAGTTCATCATCACATGAAACCAACCTAAGTACAGGGCCTCCACGGCCTCCAGGCAGAGGGTCATGACTGCTTCTGGTTCTGTTGCTCAGCGTGAATAAAAACAAAGACGAGCCCGATGACGTCAGCGGGTCGAGAGGTTCGGTTCTGCTGTCGACGGCAGCAAAGCTGTGTGTTGATCCCGAGAGAGACCTGAAGAAGAAGACACGGTCACTAAAGGGTTAAATACGAGCAGAAACACTTAACTCAGATATGAAGAGGTCCATCAGAAGAGGGCAAATATATCTAAACTATATGAGAATATTATGACACGTCTATATGTATATAATAAATAAAATATAAAATAAAATATTTAAAAAACTAAAAAAATAATATTTAAAAATATAAAAAAATAATATTTTAAAATAATATTTAAAAATATAAAAAAATAATATTTTAAAATAATAATATTTTAAATATAAAATAAAGTATCTATAAATGGTGTTTGCACTTATTTTTTTTAAATCTTTGATTATATTTTTTAAGTTTGACCTGCTGATGGAAAATGTGTTTTTTTTGGGTTTAAATACATTATATGAAAAAGTATTTTCATGTATAATGTCTAAAAGTAAACCTACAGATATTTAGACAGAAACATCAGCTATTAAAACTATGATTATGTTTTAATGTTTAATTACATGACCCAACTATGTTTGACTTTTTATCCAATCATTTCCTTTTATATATTTTACATTTTAATTACATTATTTGAAAAAGTATTTTCGTGTATAAGTTTAGTAAAACATATTAAATGTAAAAATGCACAATATATAATAAAATACAATAATAAAATAAATGGAGCTTGATATTTAGACAAAAACATCCACTATTAAAACTAACATTGTGCTCCTAATTTAATATTTAATTACTTATTATTTATTTAAGTATATTTTACACCATCATTTTCTCTAATATATTTTAACCTTATACATGCGTTTAATTTTAAGAATTAGTTTATTTGAATCATTGTATTGTTAACAGATTATCTTCACTTCCGGAAACAATTAAGCTTCTTTGATTTTATACTCTAGTTTAGCCGCGTGCTTTGGTCGTTAAGGCTGTTAACGTCATTAACATATGGAGGGGGGGGGGGCTATATTTAGACTAATCGGCTCCATTTAGGTGACGTCATGGACACACCCCACCGCCCTCTACCGTGGGGGATAACATCTCCTAATTTGGTCATAATGCTACTGCCCGGTGACCCCGCCCACCTCCTGTGCGTCATGGGCGGGGCAACCGCCATTTTCACAACAGAGAGCCATCTGTGAGAGCCCATGCGCGCCATTTTGGACACGCCACGTTGTCAAGTGTTTAATATACACACAAACACTAACCGATGTTGACGAATACCTTCTGTCGCGGTGGAATACATACAAACTGTTTAAAATGGAGGGGGCTTTAAAAGGCTATCGCCGTTTACAGAGACGATGGTAAACATAACAAACCACCCGGAAACAACCCACGGTGGGACTTAACTGACAGCTTGTAATGTGACACCACGGAGGTGAAAGTGTCGTAAATTAAAATAAATAAATACTTACGCCATTTTGCAAGAAATAGCCGGAGCACTTAGCCGCTGCACTGCCGGGTTGTTGCCGCTGCAAAGATAGCCGCTGCACGCCGTTAAACTGCCATTTTGGCGCGAGACAGCGTTCACTGGGAGTTGATGTTTACGATGTAAGACGTGGCGACGAAGACCGAGCGGAGAGAGTCCCACAGCTATATAAAGCGCCGAAACACTGCCGACTGTCTGCTTCCGCGGTATCACTCCGCGGGGGCAATTCGTTCTTAGGTATCAGAAGAGTTTCCCCCTCTCAGAGGAAAATACTAATTCATAAGCAATAACCACCTCACAGCTGGACAGTTTACACAAACACCGCTGCGATTACTGCGCTTGAATGTGGTTTGTGATTGTGGTTGGATGCATAACGTCTATACACAGCTGACAAAATAGATCCACATGGATCTTTAAACAGGAGCGTCCTCCACTCCTCAGAATGTAGGTCAGATGCAAAATGTAAACATTGAGAAAGGAAACAGTTTTTTAGTCTTTTATAAATGTTAATGACTAATAATTATGTTTTATTTCCGGTGCCTTTATTAAATAACCGTATCTGGGATTAAATTAAATCCAACACAAAAGATTTAGACTACGAACTGTATTCATGAGCTATTTTAACATGTTTGTGGACAATAACGTCACTATATAATAAGAAAACGTTCACATCGGTGCACTCTATCGCCTTCCAGCTGTTTGCGCCTGTCCTCTGCACAGTAACTATACGTTGTACTCCTTCATGAGGTATTGATTCATGACAGTCTCCTGAGAGTTCGTTGCAGCTGCTGGTTAGACTTGATGAACTCGTCTGGTTCACGCGGGGTAAGAGCTGGACTGCCCCCTGCTGGCGAGCTGCAGGTTTTAACAAGGACAGTCCTTAAATGTTTATAGAGATTATTATAAAGCAGGTTTGTTTTGTTCAAACAAGACAAAAATCCCTTCTAGTGTTAATATGACAAATACATTTTCATATTATGATGATGGTCTGAAGGAAGAACAATCTGGGATTTATGCTGAAAACTAACTTCTTGTGGAGGAAGGTGTGTGTGTACGTGTGTGAGCGTGAGTGACTGTGTGTGTGCGTGAATGTGTCTGCGAGTGTGTGTGTGTGCGTGTGCTTGAGTGTGTTAGTGTCTGTGTGTACGTGAGTGTGTGTTTGTGCGTTTCTGTGTTAGATACCTCACCTCTCTCACCACGATGTCATTGTGACATCATCCTCCTTCAGTTTCCTGTTTTCATTTAAATGTTTTATTTCTGTTTATTTGGATCATTATAACATTGAATGTAGTGTAATTAATAAATAATGACTTCCTGTTGATTTGTTTACATATTTAGGTTAGAGCTCACTCATCCATGACAACATGTACCAAATATTTAAAGTGTTAAAAACACCACAACACAAATGTAAAGTCTTGAAATCATTTACAAAACACAGAACACAAAGACACAAGAAGTCTCCTTCTTCTCTGAAACGGCAGGCTTCCAGTTACTCGTGTGAGATCACTGAACTCACTGAACCCTGCTCACTAACACGTTTAAACCTGTAGCTTTAAGGTGGATCCGCCTTGTTTTGTCGGTTCTGCTATTTCAGATTCAATCAAATAAACTGTGGGAGTGAAATATGGTGTTAATACTGTATTAATATCCTGAGCTCAGGTGTAAAGGTACAGGAATCACTGTTGTAAACCCAGAAGGAATTTTTATCAACCAGTGAACAGGAAGTGACCATATCTGGACTGAGGAGGAGTGACGTAGAGACTCCGTATACGTCTCTGGTAGAGACCTGTCAATCACGGTGTAGCCCCGCCCTAAAGCATCCCCTGCTTTATGGTCTGTGTGACTCTAAATGGACCATAATGTACTAAATGAACATCATGCTGTATTGAAGAAGACTTGAAACTAGAGATTGAGACCATAAACTCATGTTTACAATGTTTACTGAGGTAATAAATCAAGAGAGAAGTAGAGTCATTTTCTCATAGACTTCTATACAACCAGAGGAGTCGCCCCCTGGTGGACACTAGAGAGAATGCAGCTTTAACACGTGAAGCAGAGGTTGTCTTCTGGGTTAAACTCGTACATTTTGTGCATGTAGATTTATTTCTGTTACACCTTGAATAACAATAACAGTCATCTTGTGATTCTAGATGTTGAAACATTTATACGATGTCTTTGAATTTCCAATTCGATAATAAACAAAAGTCTTTAGTCCAAACCGGAATATCCTGATTGAGACACCAGAACGACGTAAAGCAGTAAATATCAGCAGCTTCGGGAGTTTCCACTGAGGCTGAAGCGTCTTTGTGGGTTTTTTTTCGGTGCGCTTCATTTCTTCTCCTCGACAGTCCTGCCGAAGTATTCCTTCTGGAACTGCTGGAACTCCTTCTCTGTGAACAAAGATGGCGTCTCTTTGGCCTTCTTGGCCGGCGGCTCCGGGTGATTCCTCGACTGCCTCCCCGAGTTGTGGCTCAGGATCTAAAGTGAGAGACAGAGAGGAAGTCAAACTCTCTTATAGAGGAGCAGGAACTCATGTGAAGTTAATCAAATGAGGAAAACATGAAGCACGAATGATGTTGTTCCTGTAGATTAAGAATAAGACAGTTTTACACGTTTTTTAGCACACGTCAGAGTGCCGTCTCTCTCTGAAGTTATGATGTCTGTGTGTCACACCAACAACGAGGTCGCACTCGTTCTTCCGGCTGATGAAACACGTCAGCGAGATTACGTTACTGCGTGGAACAAAACCTAAGTTAGCTTGGCTTGTTAGCTTATCGAGCTAACGTCCACGTTGGTGACGGACATCGTGAGACTACGAGATGTTGAGACAAAACTCAATGTTTCTACGACTAACTGAGACTTTCTTGACGTGCAAAATTATCTTTTAAACTGACAAATATCATACGTGTACTTCATGGATCTAAAGATCGTTTCTCCTGCTGTTGACTACGTACACAGTTATTTCTGAAAACGTCTCTACAGCCGAGTGACCTCTGCTGTCTCACCTTCAGAGTGTGAGACTCTGGTGCTTTGTAGTCGGCTTCCATGAAGTACTTCAGGTTAGTGCTCATCTGGCTCTTCTTCTGCTTCTTCCTGAACTCCTCTGAAAACAACACCAACGAAGAAGAAGAGGATGTTCAGAGCGCGAAGGCAGAACAGATGTTGTGACACAAAACACCCCCGACGGCTTCAAGGACCAGGTTACTAAAACAATTGTTGGTTTTGAACTTTGTGAAGTGTGTAACAGAGCCCGTGTTGGTTCATTCTACACCATATGTTCAGCATCAAACACCCGACACACGAGTCACACTTGGTCTATTCAAACAACACTGAGCTGCACATTTGCTGAACTAACGTGAGACTTCTACTTCCGGGTGCATTTCCCTACTGGACCCCCGATGCAGGACCAGGACCAGGACCAGACTGACCCACTGCGGACTTGATCCTCTTGTCTTTGACTGTAGCTTTGCTCTTGCCGGGTCCCAGGCGGCCCTGCAGACGTTTGACCTGCCGGGTGACTCCCTGACGCTTGGTGCTCACCAGCTCCATCACGGAGGAGGAGCCGGGAGTCGTCTGCTGCTGCTTCTTCTTCTTCTTCTTCACTTTACCGACATCTGGGAGGTGGAGAAAGGCAGAAGATACTAAGTGAACTGGTTATGTGTGGGAGGGACTAGTATCCCTCTTCATTGCACATATTCTCTTTATTGTGAACTGTTGCACATCCTGCACAGCTCTCTCCTTCTGGGAAAGTTATGTTGTGCATCTTTATTATATTTTCCATATTTTTATGTGAAAACTTCTACTAAATTCATGGGGCCGTGCAAAAATCCTATGTACTTGAAATATATATATTTTATATGAATTCAGAGAATTATAAATCTCACTAGATGCTTATTTTTAACTGGATTGGGTTGAAATTGTTACTGAATACCTAAGAGATAAGTTGCAACATTTATGCAACAATATTTATGTTTTAAAATTTACAGTAATCAAACGAGTAAAACATTTTTTATACAAACGAAAATCATTTTTTTTTTAATTAAAATTTCCAACAGATCTTATAGAAGAAAATAAAAAACACGTTTAAAGATATTTTGACTTAAAGATAATTAAATTTCCTTATTGTAAACTTAATATTTGTAAGATGTATGAACATGCTATTTATAATACTGCGTCATATAATGGAGTAGCACGTGATGTGAAGAATCATAATGAGAGATAATAAAATAAAATCAGAACTAAGTCGCATGTTGGACTTTTATTTTGTGAAATAAAACCTAAAACGTGTCTGACTCTGAATGCTAATGTTAGCCAATGCTAAGCTAGCGAGCTAACGGGCTGACCTTTGACGTCACTGTTGAACAGCTCCAGTCCTCTTCTGACCAACGACGCAGACATCCTGGTGGACTTACGTCAAGTTTTGTGTAAATGTCTCACAAACTACCTCGATGAGGATTCGCGTTGAACTCAGAAACAGCAACGTGAGTCCATCAACATCCGGTGAGCTGCTGTGGTGCACCGCTTTGAAGCAACCGGCTGGAAAACAGTCGAAGATGCGTAAAGTTCCTACCTGGTAAACTTCTAGTGTGCTATGCATACTGTATGTTTTTACTACTGATATTACTACTATATCAGTAGTAATATCAGTACTACTACTACTACTACTTCTACTACGACTACTACCTCTACGACGACGACTACTACTAATAATAATAAAAATAAATAATTAAAGCTGATTAAAATAGTACAATTTAAGGAAAAATGATATATATATATATATATATATATATATATATATATATATATATATACACACACACACGTAAACCATGTAAATATGTATCAAATATATTTATTTATTTTATTTTTATTCTGTTGGTTGGTATTGATATATTGTATATGGATACAGTAAAAATCAGAGGTCATGAAAATGTAGTCCTATTGGTGCGTCATTGTTTATAGATTAGACATAAAGCCTAAAACTCTTGTGGTCCGTTACTTTGGAATAATAACTCTTTGATAAAATGAAATGTTCCTTGTGATGATGCAGTGACCTGTAGGCTTATTATGTTTAATACATGCATGAGTTTAAATACCATCAAAGTAAGTATATAATCACATTACAGTGTGGCGCGTCACCGCCTCCATTCACTTCCAGCTGTTGCTCGGTCATCTGGGGGCGTTCTCTCTCTCTCTCTCTCTCTCTCTCTCTCTCTCTCTCTCTCTCTCTCTCTCTCTCTCTCTCTCGCTCTCTCTCTCTCTCAACCTTTAGCCCAGGACCAGGTCTATCCCAGCAGAGTGAACTACCTCTCCAGAGTGAACCATGGCGCTTCAAGCCAAAGCTCTGGTGACCTCCAGGTGGCTCGCGGAGGCCGTGAGGGTCCAGGGGAAAATGCGCATCTTGGACACCTCTTGGTTTTTGCCCAAACTGCGGCGCAGCGCAAAGAGCGAGTTCAAGAAGCGGCACATCCCGGGCGCGTTGTTCTTCGACATCGATCAGTGCTGCGATAAAACGTCTCCTCTGGACCACATGCTGCCGCCGGAGAGGGTCTTTGCAGACTACGTCGGGAGTTTGGGGATAGAGCGCAACACGCACGTCGTGGTGTACGACGCCAGCGAGTTCGGCGCGTTCTCGGCGCCGCGCGCGTGGTGGATGTTCCGGGTGTTCGGGCACAGCGCGGTCTCGCTGCTCAACGGGGGGCTCGGGAGCTGGGAGCTGGAGGGTCGACCGGTGAGCGACCGGTACGCCAGACCGGCGCCGGCCGAGTTCAAGGCCTCCCTGAACCGCTCCTGGATCAAGACCTACGAGGACATCCTGGACAACCTGGACACCAAGAGGTTCCAGGTGGTGGACGCCAGACCCGCGGCCCGGTTCAGAGGACTGGACCCCGAACCCAGAGACAGTGAGTAGTCCGTTACACACGAACCCGAACTGAAAGTTATGAGTTATGGATCTCCTTCACAGCAGTAAATGATTACTAAACGTCACCTTTAGTCCCTTTGATCCGTGAGGAGGCTCTGCTGTCAAACACAAATCATCTTTTTTATTTCATGATCATTTATCAGACACTTGATTCTAAATCTTGCAGAAGTGAAATCTTCAAATGCTGCAATGCTGCAAGACTTCATTAGGCTGTAAAACACACTTTAATCATTACTCAGGTAAAACAATACAAAGGTTCATTTGTCTCTTATTTGTGTGAACTATTTATTTTGCGGTTGTAATCCTTCGTCACATTTCTATTATTATTATTTCTAAAACTCTATTATTCACATGACATCTGTTGTTCTCCTGATGGGATCTCTCCTCTGTTCATCTTGATGTTTCTTCCTCTTTTCTCCCCGTTAAAGTTATTTTGGGGAGTTTTTTCTGTCCCGGTGTGAAGGTCCCTGGACGGAGGATGTCGTTTGTTCATTTCTCAAACCACAACACTGCATTCTGATGTGTTCTCAGGTTTGATCACATAATGTTGCATTCTTAACCTGCCTGAGTTGAATGAATCCTTATTGATCGCATTAATCAAGCCTCGCTGCTCATTCATTGATCCGATCAGCAGCAGATGTGATGATCGGCACAACATCAGTCAGTCGGATGATGTTGAGACTCATCAGTGTGTCGAGCAGCTCAACGTGTTTCTACTTTGATTTAAAGGAAACCGGTCGAATCAATTCAAATCAATATCGTGATATTCATGAATCTGATATTGTGGCAAATAGATGCATCGACACATAAACTGTCCTCATGTTGGATTACATGAGGCTAAACGTGTAAAACAGAAAGTTCAGTTCATCATGTTTGTATTATATTACAGATATTACACACATGGAGCCTGAAGTAAAACATATTGAGCTACACATGGAAATATCATTTCTATTGTTAACTTTCAGAACATAATACCAACACAAATACAGCTATTGTTATTACTTTATGTACAATATCTATGTTCAGAGTAACACATCAACTAAAGTGCGATCTTATTCACATTATGAGGGAAACGTATTTCATACAGTCTTAGTTTATAATCGTTTGAAACTCGTGGTTAAAGGTGTAAATTGCAACAAAATGAAATAAAATACAAAACAAAACTACTCGGTTAGCTTTAGTAAAAAAACACAATATTGTTCTTTTGTTGTTGGTAATGTATTGATATTATTATCATCTTTCATATCTTGTAAAAACATCTTGTCAATAATATTGTACGTAGTCGTATCTTTATGCATATTCATTTTATGTTCTCTGTAATATTGTTACATTTAAATATTATTTCGTTGAAGGCTTCCAATAAGCCTCTTCCTGCACTGTGATGTTTATTTTGTTTACTTTTATTTTATTGTTTAAATTGTGTCTATTTATAAATAAATAAAATAAACCTAAACGCAATAAAACTTCTCAGTTCACACGGGACACGAACCGCGGTCTCCCGGTGAAAGTTGGTCCGAAGCAAACATCAACGACAAAAACACATTTCCTCTCAAAGCGTAACTCACAACGAAGGTTTCCTCGTCTGTGAGCGTAACGTTCAGACGCTCTGAAGAGGAGAGCAGCAGAAGTCTGGTTTCCTCTCAGACAACTTGAGTTATAATAAGATAAAAAGGTTAATGTGGAACAATAATGACACCAGAAGCAAACAGCACAGGAGCAGCTGACTGGACGGCCTCGAGTCTTTAGATATATTGTTCACTCTCAGATATTCAGATCTTTACAGATATGCAGTGATAACACACCCTGAGTACACACACACACGCACACACACACACGCACACACACACACGCATACACACACACGCATACACACACACACACGCATACACACACACGCATACACACGCACACACACACACACACGCACACACACAGAGGTGCTGGTAGAGCTCCCTATCACAGGTGAAACTCCACATGTGAACACAGTCTCAGGGTGAACTTTGACCTCAGGCTGACTGACTGCTTCCATTGTTTTCTAATCTTTATAGTTCAGGGAAGAGAGGAACTGGTTTTCCCCTTCGTGCCAAATCAAGAGAATCTTTTCTTATTCATTCATCTATCAAACTAATAATAATAAAACTCTTTAAACGCAGACTGACTTCATAGCGTAATAACTTTGAATATGATATCTGCTCATTTTATATATGATTCATGGCTGTGTACTAGTTATAGATTAAGTTCTTGCACAGCTGGAACTTTTACTTCGTTAAATGCAAAAAGGAGTTTTTGTTGAAAATATGCTCGTACTTTTCAAAGTAAAGTATTGAAAAAGGTTTGTTTTGATATTAAAACTCAGGTAGCAAATAGTAATAGATTCAAACAATATGTGTACAGTATTATAATAACTCTATTTATAAAGCTCCTTTCAAAAGCTAAGTTACAAAGTGCTTTGAGTGCGTTGATCAAAGTAGGAGGATCGGTATCGTACATTTTTAAACAATAGACCGCCTCAATCCTCGCCCTCGTATCTTGGGATACGATTGTCACTGTTGGACACGGAGCTAGTTTGCAATACAAGCAAATGGAACCTTTTTATTTAACAATGGAACTGATGTAAAACCTACAAATGGAACCTTCACTGTCATGTCAAATGACGGCGCAGGATGCTGGAAGAACAACACATTTAGATCCTACATCCACATTAAAGATGGCGTATTTCCTATTAAAGGGTTAAATGTCTCCCGCTCATTCTCCTCTCTCTGATTGATTGACAGACACGGAGCCGGGCCACATCCCCGGCTCCATCAACGTGCCCTTCCACTACTTCCTGTCGCCGTCGGGTCACTTCCTGCCCAGGGAGCAGCTCCAGGCTCTGTTCGTCCGGGCCGGCGTGGACCTCGGCCGGCCCGTCTGCGTCTTGTGCGGCTCGGCCGTGACGGCGTGCACCGTGGCGCTGGCGGCCCACGAGTGCGGCCAACCGGAGGTGTCGGTGTACGACGGCGGGTGGTCGGAGTGGTACACCCGAGCCGTGCCCGAGCACGTCATCTCCGAAGGACGAGGGAAACATTTGTGATTGGTTAACGGGGGGGTTAAAGATCAGACCGGGTCAGACCGGATCAGACCGGTGGTGGTCTTTGAAGGAAGAGTTTGACATTTTGGTAAAATACGTCCTGCTAATATTCTGCTTGTTTAGTGTCTTGGCGAGAGTTAGATGAGAAGATTGATACCACTCAGCCAGCAGACGGTTAGCTTAGCTTAGCTTAGCATAAAGACTGGAAATGTTGAAAACAGCTAACCTGGCTCTGTTTTAAGTTTTAAAAATCCTACCATCCAACGCCTTTTACAAATTTTCACCATATACAGTAAGAAGTGGACGTAGATGTCGTGACGTCACCCATTGGTTTGTGGACTGATGTCTTGAAGCCTCGAGTTCGGCATTTTAGTCCACCGAGGTAGAGACCTGTCAATCACCGTGTAGCCCCGCCCTAAAGCATCCCCTGCTTTATGGTCTGTTTGACTCTAAATGGACCATAATGTACTAAATGAACATCATGCTGTATTGAAGAAGACTTGAAACTAGAGATTGAGACCATAAACTCATGTTTACAATGTTTACTGAGGTAATAAATCAAGAGAGAAGTAGAGTCATTTTCTCATAGACTTCTATACAACCAGAGGAGTCGCCCCCTGGTGGACACTAGAGAGAATGCAGCTTTAACACATGAAGCTCTGACTTCACTCGGAAGAACCGGAGGTTGCTGCCTGATTACATCTTGTTTGTTTAAATTCATGCACAAAAACAGCCTTTATGCTAAGCTAAGCTAACCTCCTGCTGGCTTTGCTTCATATTTAATGTGCAGATATGAGAGTGGTATCGAGATTCTTGTTGTTCCCCAAAAGATGTGAAAAGTATTCCTTTAAACATTTACAAACTTTTTTCATTCCAAACTAGACGACTTGACCGAAGAGCGTGAACACGAACGTTAAAGGTTTGTTTACAGCTGTGATGCTCACGATGGAATAAAGCAGAGCTGCACTTTGAATCACGAGTCGGTGCAGTTGTTGAAAGCTCATGCACGTCTGCTCCTCATGTATACATATATACTGTATATATATATATATATATATGTATAAGGGACACAAAACTGACTGAGATCAGAGTTCAGTTCAGGCGGCTGGTAGAGAAGCTCACTTTGAGTTCAATCGTTGGACTTCAGACCTGTGAGCTCAATATTCAGAATGCTGATTAGACATTTACACACACACACACACACACACTGTGCTTTTTGCCTTTTGATAATAAGGGTTAACTGGAGGAGAAGTGAAATACAATAGAATTACAGAACTAGATTTGTTGCTTTCAAATAGTGTTTTTTTTGCAGCCTCCTCTTATTTGATCCCGTTGTCCCACAGTAATTATAATACACACAAAGCTCATAATAATACACACAAAGCTCATAATAATACACACAAAGCTCATAATAATACACACAAAGCTCATAATAATACACACAAAGCTCATACTAATACACACAAAGCTCATACTAATACACACAAAGCTCATAATAATACACACAAAGCTCATAATAATACACACAAAGCTCATAATAATACACACAAAGCTCATAATAATACACACAAAGCTCATTATTGTCTCGATGTATCTGTGGCAGCCTTCCTCAGGTTCACATGTTTATTGAACTCAACATGTTTGTTTCCACCTCTTATAATTCAGTGTCACCAGTAAAAATAATAATTAATAATCCTCTTTCATTTCCTTCAAAACAAGGAACCTAAATGCATTTCGATAGAAACACGTTCCTCTCTAACGTGTTAAACCTCCTAATAGTAATAAAAAGGACAGGGCTTCAGATAAAAGGGAAGTGAAGCTTCCAAACTTCCTGACTTCCTTTTCGTCTGAATTCGTCTCTGACTCACTCCTTCTGAACGTTCTCTGTTGTAACGGAGTCTCGTACAGACGATGCAGAAAGGGAGTCGACCGGGTCGGGCGGGTCGTGGGTCTGTGTTCCAGCCGGAGGGAGTAACGGGTGAGTGTGTTGATAAAGTCTTTCTGTTATCTCGCTGTGAACACCAGCTCCTCTCACAGTGAAATGTTGCCGCCTTCTTTCAATATGAACATTATTGTCTTGTCTTCTCTTATTTAGACGTTATATATATAAATGTCTTCAATCATTCAAGGGGACAATATTTAACGAATAGACTTCTCCAGTTGATTATTCACATTAAGACGATTAGTATTAGTATTACAAGTTTTCTGATGTGTTTAAATATGCAAATGAGTGATTATCTAATGGTAACTTTTAGAGAATTTAGGAGAAAACGTCTCAGTCTGAACTCGGATCATATTTATATTTTGTTAGTTTCTCTGCTGAGGTTTGTTAAAATGTTTCTTTCTGAGACAATCAGTCTGTTACTTTATGCTCAGTGTTCATCGTTGTTCTGATGACTGAACACTTTTAGTGAATATGAGTCGGGTGTAATATTTAAATGATTGGTCATGAACAGTGACGTCTGTTCAGGTCACACACACAGAGACGTGAGACACGCTGATGGAAGAAGTCTCATTTCTTTCATCTAACTATTGACAAAAGACGAGTGTCCTGATTGGTCGAATGACAGTTGATGATGGTCAGTCTGCACTGATCTGCATGCTGTGAAGAGTAACTCGTGGTTCTACAATGTAACAATGTAGCAACTCAGCTGTTTGTGATAGAACCACAGGGGGGCGCCAAAGCCAAGCACACGAGCCAGAGATTCTACAATCTGAACCTTGTTAACCTCTTAATCTTATTATATTATTCAGCTAAACATGAGTCTGACTGAGTGAAATGACCTGAAGTATCTAAGTGTCCTTCAGCCTAGGAAACACTGCAGCTTCCTTTTCCAAAGGAAAGAAGATAATTCCGCCCCACAATGCTTTGCGGCATCAACATTTAAAGTGACGCACCAAGTAAACAAAAGATATGTTATGCTTCACGCGTCACATGGTGTCGTGAAGTCGAAGAAGATGTTGTTGAAATGTTGCGCATGTTTTGTCAAATTGATGAAGTGTTTTCTTTATTTATATTGTGTTAGCTTCATCAGCAGGCTAACTGTTCCCCCTGTTTCCAGTCTTTAAGCTAAGCTAAGCTAAGCTAAGCCCCTTGATCACATGCATCTTATAGATGTGACAGTGGTATCAATCTTCTCATCTAACTCTTAAGAAAGCAAATAAGCTGAAAAACAACAACTATATTCCTTCAAAGTAAACAAAAAGTCACCTAAGATTTAAGATTTAAGAGTACAAGTACAATAGAAGGCTTCTTCACTTGGTGTTAAGGAGCGTGTGAGGGTATATTTTGCATTGTTTAAAGGGATAGTTGTGAGGTTTAGAAGTATAATTATACAAGGTACTTCAATATCAGTTACAGTGTACACTATATTTAGTTCAGCTCTCTTCAAAGAGACACCACCAAAGTAGTGACACCATCACATGTGTCACAGGAGGCAACAATCAACCGAAACTTAAGAGTTTTTATTTTGCCTGAAACTAAAGTGATGAAGTGAACATGAAAAGCGTTTATGAAAAGAGAGAAAGAGCCGATCCTCTAAAGGGGTTTCCACCCTTCTCTCACAGCTCTTCTTCAAACATGGGATGCTGTTTCACCAAGATACCGTCAGAGAAACCACACCAACCACCACTTCACTTCTTTTTCTTCTTTACTCAGAAACTTTTCCTTGACGTCACTTTAGAGGTTGGAGGCATCGATTGGGCTTCTGGAGGGGAAACAGGACTTCTCTTAGTGTCTCTGAATGAGTCGACAGACATGGTGACGAATCGATCAGCAGCTCTCCACAGACAGACGCTGAGCGGGTACGTTCCTTATCTTTGGTATCTTATCTCTTATGTCGTGAGGGGTTTTAAAAAGATAAACTTTAATGAATGAATGAGTCGGTGACGAGAAATGAGGATGTTCTGTGTTGTTGATGACAGATTAGAGGTGCTTTTAGTTGGTTTGATGATGATGATGATATGAAAGACCTGTTTAGTTTCCAATGGCCTCTCATGTTCTGATCATAAAATACAGTTATGATTTTATTTTGGCGTTTGGACAGGAAGTAGGAGTCTAAGTGTGTCACTGTGGAAACAAACTTAAAAAAAAGACTGTGAGCTCTTTCAAATTAAGAGTTTCTTTAACTTTGTTTGAACTGACTGACGTAGATTAGTTTGAAGTTCTTCACATCTGTATCAAAGTAAGATAAGAGAGATAACACAGCTCCCACAGCAGGACTAAATATATACGCACATATATATACATATACATATATATATACAAATATAAATATACAAATATAAATATACATTTGCAGTATTACAGCAGAAAAGGGATAGTGCAGCAAAAAGAGGCATCGGTAAAAAAACAACAACAAAAAACAAGTAGGAGAGAGAAAGGCAGGTAGACAAGGTTTGATATGTGGGAAGGTGAGAGAAGGTGAGAGATGTGGGAGGAAGCGAGAGGTGGAGGGAAAAGGAAACAGTGTGGGGGTGTGAGGAGAGAGACAGACACAGAGAGAGAGAGAGACAGAGAGAGAGAGAGAGAGAGAGACAGAGAGAGAGAGCGAGAGAGAGAGAGAGAGACACAGAGAGACATAGAGAGAGACAGAGAGAGAGAGACAGACACAGAGAGAGGGAGAGATAGAGAGAGAGAGAGAGAGAGAGCGAGAGAGAGAGAGAGAGAGAGAGACACAGAGAGACATAGAGAGAGAGACATAGAGAGAGACAGAGAGAGACATAGAGAGAGAGACAGAGAGAGACATAGAGAGCGAGACAGAGAGAGACATAGAGACAGAGAGATACAGAGAGAGAGAGACAGAGAGATACAGAGGGAGAGAGAGAGAGAGAGAGAGAGACAGAGAGAGACAGAGAGAGAGAGAGAGAGAGACAGAGAGAGAGAGAGAGAGAGACAGAGAGATACAGAGAGAGAGAGAGAGAGAGAGAGAGACAGAGAGAGACAGAGAGAGAGAGACAGAGAGATACAGAGAGAGAGAGAGAGAGAGAGAGAGAGAGAGAGAGACAGAGAGAGAGAGAGAGAGAGACAGAGAGAGAGAGAGAGAGAGAGAGACAGAGAGAGACAGAGAGAGAGAGAGAGAGAGAGAGACAGAGAGAGACAGAGAGAGAGAGAGACATAGAGAGAGAGACAGAGACAGAGAGAGAGAGAGAGAGAGAGAGAGATACAGAGTGAGAGAGAGAGAGACAGAGAGAGAGAGACACACAGAGAGACATAGAGAGCGAGACAGAGAGAGACATAGAGAGAGAGAGACAGAGAGACAGAGAGATACAGAGAGAGAGAGAGAGAGAGAGAGAGAGAGAGACAGAGAGAGAGAGAGAGACATAGAGATACAGAGAGAGAGAGAGAGAGAGAGAGAGACAGAGAGAGACAGAGAGAGACAGAGAGAGATACAGAGAGAGACAGAGAGAGAGAGAGAGACATAGAGATACAGAGAGAGAGAGAGAGAGAGAGAGAGAGAGACAGAGAGAGACAGAGAGAGACAGAGAGAGAGAGAGACAGAGAGAGACAGAGAGAGAGAGAGAGAGAGAGAGAGACATAGAGATACAGAGAGACAGAGAGACATAGAGATACAGAGAGAGAGAGAGAGAGAGACATAGAGTGACCCAGTAACTCTTAGTGTGTGTTTAAAGGCCCCATCAGTAGTTCCTCTTGTGTCTACATACTGTGAGGTGTGGGAGGAAAAATGTATGCGTTTGCCACTATATTATTTTCTCCAAGGTTATCCTATGTGTTTATTCATATATCTGTAAAATGTATTCATTCACGTCTATATTATACATTTGCTCAGATAATCTTTATAATCTTACTTTTGTACTCTTTTGTATTAAACTCAGTTCAGGCCCCGGCATAGAGTCACTGACATAGGATTAGTCACAGGATTCATGTCTCTCATGAGTCCTAAAAAGAAGGTAAAGTCCAGTAGGGACTGGCCTCAATATCACCCCCATCACACCCGAGGAAAACAGGACGCCCTTTGTGTATGGGCCCAGGGACCAGAATATCTGGCTCTTCTTGGGTCACTGTGACCGGCGGACGGCAGTGACGCTGTCTCCAGAAGTAGGAGCATTAATAAATAAGAAGGAAGGGAGGGGGGACTGAGACAGTAGGGAAAGACCCAACGTTACCATCCAAGCGGCACGTAGGCCCATGCATAGTAGAGGCACAGATACTGGACATTGGACTGCATTCCTGTTGAGTTAGCCTGCACTTTGGGCTAAATGCTAATGCTAACATGCTCACAATGCTAATGCTAACATGCTGATATTATCAAAACAATTCTGTTAACTTATAGAGAAACGTTTCTGCTCCAAATGTTGCAGCAATCTATCCAGTAAATGTTGAATGAATAATCAGATTTATAATAATCTATACTGAGTCCCTGCTGCTGCTTCAGGTTGTGCTCTTCACTCCGACATGTTTCTGCTGGACCTTCATTTCTTCCACCATCGTTCACCCCTCAACTCCTCCAGCCACAGCTTTATTACCAAACGGAGTCAGTGCAATGTGTCTGCTGAGTGGCAGGTTTTAGTGCACCTCACACAACCCTAGAGTGAGTGAGTAAGTAAGTAAGTGAGCGAGTGAGTGAGTGAGTGAGTAACTGGCATCATTCTTTGTAGAAGAGATTCAGAATCTCATGGGATTATCCTGGATAAAAAAAGGTTCAATGGCTGTTAGAGGCTGAGCACAGAGAAGTCTTTGCGTCAAGAAAATAAAAGTTTATTAGAGAACAGGAAATGAAGAGCTCACTTGCTGGATAGTGAATGACTTTTTTTTATTTTTCTGAGTAGAAACAACCGTAGCTTTCTGGGAAGACAAAGAGGTTAGGAAGTGGTGTGTGTTGGTGTGTTTGTTCTTTCTAGTTTGTGGTCGCTTCCGTGCTTTTGAGAAGAAAGTGAGAGAACAGAGTGTCGGCTTTTAGGGGAAGTCCAAATGTCAGAAAAATATTTAAACAGAAGGAACAGTGAGAGAAGTTAGAACGAGGTAGATAAAGTGAGGCTGAAGACTTGTAGTCTATGTTCAAAGTGCTGCTTCCCTGAAAGAGGATTTCCCCAACCATCAGTCACTGATCATGAGATACAGATCTTCAGTCGAGGGAAGTTGTGCAGCGTGACATTGAGCCGGGTCATCGTGTGTTATGAGCTGGTCACACTGGACTTATCTCCGTTTACGAACCAAAACTTCCCGTACATAGGTCAAGCTGCAAAAAACACAAGATCATACACTTCCCATAATGCCACATGATAGCATGACTTTTGTTACCAGGCTGCAACTTCTATCTCTAAAAAGTGAAGTCAAAGCTTCGTGTGTTAAAGCTGCATTCTCTCTAGTGTCCACCAGGGGGCGACTCCTCTGGTTGTATAGAAGTCTATGAGAAAATGACTCTACTTCTCTCTTGATTTATTACCTCAGTAAACATTGTAAACATGAGTTTATGGTCTCAATCTCTAGTTTCAAGTCTTCTTCAGTTCAGCACGTCCAGTTCTTATAAACCAACACAGTCTCACGGCAGTTTGTGAAATAGTCACAAAATGCAATCTATCAGTTTTTTTGTGTCCCTCAGAACAACCTGGGAACACAATATATTAAAAACAAAACTTAGCTTCAGGCAACTAAACCACCAACAGTTAACTTTAGGCAACTAAACAACCGACAAGTTAATTAGTTTACTGAGATCAGTTAGTTAGTTAGTTTAGTGGATAACTTGTTCTCTGTGTTTGGTTCAGATGAACTTTGTACCACTCCATAAACCAACAATTATAAAAACAAATTCCTCCATGTTTTATTAATAAATGTATAAATGAGTGTGTGAGTGATGTGTGAACCTTCAGCACACAGAGAGGAATGAACGTGTGAAGTTTGGTGAATGTAAGAGCTGCTGAAGTGGAGATTTATCATCAGAGTCTGAGAACAAACTCATTTAGAGGAAACGTCCTTTAAAGAGACGTTTAGTTACATTACAGACATTTAGAGACTCTACAGGTGAACACATGAACTCACAGATATCACCATGAAACTTCACCACTTCATCACTCACATT
The DNA here is from genome assembly GCF_050575085.1 of Anarhichas minor. NCBI lineage: Eukaryota > Metazoa > Chordata > Actinopteri > Perciformes > Anarhichadidae > Anarhichas > Anarhichas minor. Next base: position 1,640,150 of record NW_027466560.1, on the reverse strand, counting down.
AAGAGCAGTATTTATTGTGTTACAAGTTTACTGAAATGTTGTTTAAATATGCAAATGAGGCATTATGTAATGGTAACTTTTGGTGAATTTAGGAGAAATCTACAGACAAAGTAGTAAAATCAACCCCTGGATGTGTATTTTGGATGTTTTTGTTCCTGAATGTGATGGAACACTTTGTGACAGATACTGGTTCTGTGGTCTGGCTCTGATAATACTTTGGTACACTGTTGCTTTAAGAGGATCTTTGCAGTTCAGCTTCCCTTTTCTCACCTTTCTGAACCACCGAGAGCTTTACTTCCTGATTACTGGCACATTTGCGGTTTTTAAATTTTTTTCCGATAACACATATAGTTGGGAAGGTATGCCTCTAATTTAGTGATTGTGATCGCTGACGCCATGCTCAGCACGTAGTGCTGTTTTAAGAAAAGGAAGTGCCGGTAGCAGGAAGTTCACCTGTTCTCAGAAAAAATACATTTTAAACCTTTATTAAAACCTCATGACGAACTCCCCCTGTGCACGCAGATTACAAAATAAGTTTAAAATGTTTTCTTACACATATAAAATGGAAATATGTGATGTAATTGTTATTGTGCAGTTTTTTGATTTAGTTTTTGCAGTTTGGGGCTGTGTGTGTTTGCAGTGGGCTGTAATAACCACACACCACAAATAACCTGACGCACGCACACACACACACACACCATCCTGTTTTTGACTTTAAGTCAGCGTGTTTCAGATGTGAAAACAACAACCGCTCAGTATCAATTGCATGTTTTGCCATAAAAAGCTGAATAAAGCAGAATCACTCATGAGATATTAATGTGGTGCTCGTGTGTTTGCTCAGTGTGAATACATATATATACATATACATATATATATATATATATATATACATATACATATATATATGTATATATATATATATATATATGTATACATATACATATATATATATATATATATATATATACATATACATATACATATATATATATATATATATATACATATACATATATATATGTATATATATATATATATATATGTATATGTATATATATGTATATATATATATATATATATATATATATAGTGGGGAAACAACAGGCTGCAGGGAAGTAAAGGAAGGTGAAACATTAACTTTGAAACTCTCAAACTGCAGCGTGCACACTGAAAGTAGGCAGAATCCAGAGTCCACCTGTTGGGAATGTGATGTCTGTTCCTCCTGAAACCCTCTGGAGCCGCTGCACAACAACATTAGAATACGTCCGAGACTAAAGCGCCTCTGAGGTGCTAAACCGCAGACTCTGAAACAGATGAAGATGACTTCAGTTGTCACACCTTCGAGCGTATTCAAACCGAGAGCTCCTTAACAGTCTGATCTTGCTTTGTGATTGTGTTTCTGAGTAGTGACGTTCAAAGCGTGCGGACGTTATCTTCTTCACCACGGTGGCTGTTTGCCATTTCCTATGAGAGGATAATAAAAAAAACCCAAACCAGTGATATTTATCTGGCGTTCCTTCACAGAGCGTCACATGGAATGAAAGCAGAGCTGTGAAGCAGATCCTGAGCCGCTGCTCCAACAGGTAAGAGTCTGACCGACCGGCAGCTTTGTGTTTGGTGTCATCAGGACGAGTGTTGACTAATGAAAACGGGCTGTGGCTCATTAATTATTCATGTTTCAACTGCTGGGACTATTGTTGGTCCTTTTATTTCTTATTGGACATGATGAGAAGGAGCTCGTTAAATCAAACTGACCCATGTGTGCACTGATCGGCTGGTTGATTGTGTGAGTGTTAATGCATGCTTCACGCTTCACCCCAATGTCCCCTCTCTTTGAAGCCACTTATGTGCAGAGTTTGACTACTCTGACATCCCCCAACTGATGCGATCATCCAAACATGTTAAAGCCATCATCAGCTGTAAACAGCTGCTGCAGGAGCTCCAGGTTCACTGCTTCATGTTTGGTGATTCGAAGCTTCGAGTCCAGCTGGAGACCTTTGTTGTGTGTCTCGTTACACGACAACGTCTCGTCCTATTTTGTTTTATATGAAGATGCCGACCGCATTATCTGCCCCAGAGACTTGTCTTTGTTGCTGCTGTTTAAATTCCTCCAGATGCAACATGAATAAATAAACGCGGTGTTTTCGTTTTGTAATGTTTTTCTTGCGTAACATCGTGTGTTTCATAACGACAATAACTTTTCATGCTTTTATATAAATGCTTTCATTAAAAATCTGACTCCGCTCCGTCCTGCATCGTTATATTGTGCTCACATTCTTCATCAGAGGAGCAGCACAGCCCTTATTATTCTGTTTATTCTGATACTGCATCTGTTAAACATTCATCTCGGTACGGCAGCTTTTCCTCACTATGGCGATGAGCATTTTAAACTTTTTGTCTTCACACTCTTTGTGTGTATCTGCTGGTGCCATGGTGTTTACGATTCCTGGTTGATTGATGACCTGGTTCATCTTCGTGAGTCTAGCAGCCCGTTTGTTCTCTTATTGTTTTGTAAAGTAACCGGATGAAACGTTGAAATATGAATAAGTGAAGAAGACAGCGTGAGTTCTTTGTTCTATATTGCCCACCTCAGGCGTTCTCCTACGCACCTGTCGACCTACTGGTGGAAAAGTTTTCTTTTTTCATGTTAAACTGACCCACAAACATGAAAAACTAAACCTCTCGTGGTGTAACTTGAAACCATCAGCCTGTGTTAACACAGCGGCTTTAAGTGCTGTTCAGATAAAGGATTCAGTCAACGAAGTAAAAGATAAAAGAAACAAAAGGACAAGACAGAGATTGACTGCTGCTGATCTTTGACAAAGAATCACATCATCAGATGTTTCGTGTGAGTCGAACCAGAGCAGAGGCACTGAGGCAGGATCCGAAACATCCCCATCACCTGCTGGTGTCACACCTGTGACACCTGCTGTGTTTGTGGTCAGGGGTGTGTGTGTGTGTGTGTGTGTGTGTGTGTGTGTGTGTGTGTGTGTGTGTGTGTGTGTGTGTGTGTGTGCAGAAATAAACCTGCAAATGCCACAAAATAAAGAAGCGGCACAGCATTAAGTGTGTGTGTGTGTGTGTGTGTGTGTGTGTGTGTGTGTGCAGAAATAAACCTGCAAATGCCACAAAATAAAGAAGCGGCGCAGCATTAAGTGTGTGTGTGTGTGTGTGTGTCATCCCTCTCCACAGAATGAGAAGACGGAGGAAGCAGTGAGTTGCACTCTGAAGCAAGAACAATCCATCGAACCTTCAGCTTTGCAAAACCAAACAGTCCAAAAACCAAACACCAAAAGGAGAAGACAGATGAGAGGATAAATGGAGAGAAATAATAAAACCCCTCTTCTGTTTCTTCCTCTGGCTCTGCTCTGCGTCTGCGCTGTCGGAGACGAGAATTGTCCGAGCGTCCCAGATAACAGTCAGTGGTTTTTATTATTTTCATCGCTCGATTTATATTTTTGATATGAGATCTTTCGTTACACAAGACTCAAGTGAAGCACAAACATTTCCCTTCATCTCTCCGTCAGAGCTCACAGAGCTCACCTGCCACAGTGACTACGATCAGACCATCACCTGTCTGTGGAACAGCACGTCTGTGTCCGATCATCCAGGCAACGTGTGCACGATACTCGCCGAGAGAAAGAGGTAGGGACTAAGAAATGCACTCAAACACACAGTCAGCAGAAGAGAACTGTTATGAGACCAGCAGCATAAAGAGAAACATGCTTTCCCTCCCTTTTAGTGAGTTTACCAACTACCGCAACTCATGCATGCTGGAGCCGGTGGACGCCTCCAGACCGACGCTGAAGACGTGCTTGCTGTTCTTCAAGAGAAGATACCGAGTAAGGCTGGTGAGGAGTTTTGACCAAACACTAATATGTCAAGGAATAGTTCAACACTTTAGGAAATACGCTCATTTGCTTTACTGCAGAGAATTTTATGAAAAGACCAATACCTCTCTCATGTTTGTCTGTTAGAGAAAAGCTTTTTAGCTTAGCATAACAACCAATTCACTAGTTACATCCATAGACTGTCTATAAGAAGCAGACGTAGTCGTGACCATATCTGGACTGAGGAGGAGAGACGTAGAGACGCCGTATACGTCTCTGGTAGAGACCTGTCAATCACCGTGTAGCCCCGCCCTAAAGCATCCCCTGCTTTATGGTCTGTTTGACTCTAAATGGACCATAATGTACTAAATGAACATCATGCTGTATTGAAGAAGACTTGAAACTAGAGATTGAGACCATAAACTCATGTTTACAATGTTTACTGAGGTAATAAATCAAGAGAGAAGTAGAGTCATTTTCTCATAGACTTCTATACAACCAGAGGAGTCGCCCCCTGGTGGACACTAGAGAGAATGCAGCTTTAACACATGAAGCTCTGGCTCGTATTAACATATCCTCGTACAAATGTTGGTATGATATCTTATTAAAACGTTATTCCTACCTTTTCGTGCGTTTCCCTACGAAGGTCCAGCAACACGTGTCAATTTCCGCGCGTGTTTTCAAAATAAACTTCCTCCTTCACGGGAAACAACTTAGTTAAGTTTAGGAAAAGATGACGAAATACTTAGTTAGGTTCAAGCAACAAAAGTACTTTGTTAGGTTTAGGAAAAGATGGCGGTTTGTGGTTAATATAACTACTGAAGTGACGTTACTAATGTACGGACGTTGCGTGACAAATAAATCGACGTTGACTTCTCTTTTCACACGAGGAACGAACAACGGCCTCCTGAGTAAAAGACTGGTTTTTGCATTTTTTTTATACTTCCTGGTTCATGATTACGTGGATTATATGCAAATTAATTTTTGTTGGATATCTACAAATGACAGCGCGTTCCTTTTCGTAAATATAGCTCTGAACGCTGTTTGAGAACATCCTGATCTCGTTTATTTAATCCGTACCAACAAACCCGCAGTGCATAAAGAACAGGTAGCGGTGTTATGGGGGTCATAGGAGGGAAGATTTACCTAGTTTTCGCTCTTAAAAAAAAGTTTGTTACAGTTTATTGCTGACCTTTATCAGATTTACCTTTATGCTAAGCTAAGCTCGCCGGCTGCTGGTGGTAGCTAGCATAGAGACATGAGAGTTCCATCAATCTCATCATCTAACTCCTGGCAAGAAACTGAGAATGTGTAGTTCCCAGAATGCAAAGCTACAAAAGCACATTCAACACAAACGTACCCTCATTTATTCTTTTCTGACAAGCACCGATGAAGCTTTTATATCTACATTTCATCAGCTGTTATGATGTCTGATGAATGTCTTTTCTTCTCAGTTTCTGTCCAGTCAGGTCCTGTCCATCAATCTGAGCTGTAACCCCGGGAAGCAAACGTTGAGCCTTTCCTTCAAGCCAGCTTGTCACAGTGAGTACAATGATATACACACACCCTGCCTCCCTGTGACTTACCTTGCGAGCTGCTCATGCTGACCTTAAAACAAACTGTGTGCCGCTGCAGTAAAGCTGCATCCTCCGCCGCGACCAGACGTCAACTTTACCACCGTCTCCTGGTTCCCCCAAGTCACCAAGAATGAGGCAATCGTCTTTTACAGGTCCGAACTGCAGTGGAAACACGAGGATCAGTCGTGGATGGTGTGTGTTTATTTTGTCAGAGATGAACTATTTGTACAAATGATCAATGCATGAACAAAAAAAAGAACAACAGCCTGTTGATTTCGTCCTTGTCAGGATCCCTCTGTGCTGAAAAACATTTTAACAGCTGACAAGAAATGGAGCTTCACCAGGGAGCTGCACGAGAACCAGTTGAGGCGAGGCGAGAGGTACGAGGCACGCGTCCGAGTGAAGGCCGTTCAAGACGAGAAGAAGTCGATCTGGAGCGACTGGAGCGACTGGAGCCCCGTTGCATCATGGGAGTCAGCCGTAGGAGGAACAAAAGAACGACCGTCAGGTAAAAGATCCCAAATATGATGAAGTGGTTTCGTTTAACAGTTATAATTACACAGAAAGCTGAAGGACTACAAAAAGACATGAAGAGACCACAAAGAGTCGCTACATGACTACAAAGATACACAAAGAGACACAAAGAGTCGCTAAATGACTACAAAGAGACACAAAGAGTCACTAAATGACTACAAAGAGACACAAAGAGTCGCTACATGACTACAAAGAGACACAAAGAGACACAAAGAGTCACTAAATGACTACAAAGAGACACAAAGAGTCGCTAAATGACTACAAAGAGACACAAATAGTCGCTACATGACTACAAAGAGACACAAAGAGACACAAAGAGTCGCTACATGACTACAAAGAGACAAGAAATCACGATGAGATTAAAAATGACCACAAAATGACAAGAAAAACTACAATGAGAACACAAAGAGACCACAAACAACTACAAAAAGGGGCAAACATCTGCAAACAGTACAAAATTATACAATTAAGAGGTTCGTAAGGACTACAGAGAGACTCTATATATGTAGGAGAGGTGGTGGGGGCGTTTGTCTCATAATCACTGTGTATCGGGATAATTGCATGAAACCTGACCCCCCAGATTTGTTCCTCACGGTGCGATAAACACCGTGTTATTATCTCTAACGTGATTCGTTCTGTCCCGCGTTTGTCAGATCGTCACGTCGGTATTTTGGCCATGGTCGCCGCTGCTGCAGCGTTCGCCGTGTTTCTGGCCGTCATTCACTTTAAGACCGACAAATCCAGCTGGTGAGCACACACACACATTTAGATTTTCTATGTTAGTCGTATGTAGGAGTATATTTTCTCTCTCGTGTTTTAAGATGACGTCGCTCTGTTTTGCAGGGTTTACATGGTGAAGAGAATCAGAGGGCCGCCTCTTCCGAACCCAGCGAAGTCCTTCCTGCAGGATGTCGATTTCCAGGTGAGCTCATGACTCATAACTTGAGTTAATCTGTTTGTTTTTTGTATTTGCAAACAGACTATTATTTGCCTTCTTAGGCAAATGTTTATCACTGTAAGAACTGTGTTAGAGCGAGAGCACATGACACATTAAAGCTGCCACTTGGAGGCAGCAGAACAAGCTGTAAACAACACGGATGTATTATTATGTTATTATGTCTCTTTTGCAGATAGTCTTCTCCAGCTGTCCGATGCAGCTGCAAACAATGTTGTAAATAACAGTGAGACTGAATCCAAATTTGACTCTAAATGTGAAGCCATCATGTAAACATATTGATGAACGCAGCTTTAAAGAAAGCTCGACATGACAGCAGGATGTACATCTCATGTAGAAACCAGACGGAAAGCAACGAGTCATCAGTCAAAAAGACATGTGACCTTTATGATCTATTTAAAAGCAGCTTCACAACCTCATTCTGCACAGTTCTGTATGTTTTTAACCCTTCTCTTCTTCACAGAACTGGTCCCCTCACTTCTCCGACGAGTCCTTTCATTCCCTCTTCAAACCCGCGGAAGTTGTCTCCGTGGAGGTCACCTACGCCGTGGACGGCGTGGCGCCGCTGGGCCTGGAGGCGGCGCTGCTGGAGAAGATGAGAAGCGAAAGCAGCTACGAGTCGACCAACTCCAACTTCTCCAACCCCAGTTACTCCCATCTGTGTCCTCCTCCTCCTCCTCCTCCTCTTCCCGTCTCCTCGCTCACCGCGGGGAGTCTGGCGCCCTGCGCCGCCGATACACCCTACGGGCCTGTTGGTGGTCACGCTGACAAAGCACAACAGGAAGCGAGAGGAGAAGAAGTGGAGATCCGCCTGCTGCTCTCCAAAGGCGGCAACGACAGCGAGTCCATGCCGATGGTCTCGGACTACGAGAGGGCCGAGAAGATCCAGGTGGAGCGCGCCAGGCTCCAGAGTCTGGATTCGGGCGTGTGCAGCGGCGAGGAGGTCAGTCAAGAGAGCCTGGAGGCGGATAGCATCAACACGGCCGAGGGCGAGGAGGAGAGCGAGGGAGGGAGCGGCAAAGAGGTCGATTTTCAGAAGTTGTTCGGAGGCGGCGGAGGCGTTTTCCACAAAGGGTCCATCCAGGTTTGTTCCGGTTACGAGCGAGTCGAGACGCCGCAGCCCGACGGCCCCGAGCTCCTCAGCATGGATTCAGGCGTTAGCGGCGTTGGCGAGGAGCAGGTGAGTCAGGAGGACGTTGATCAGTCCTTTGAATCCTCCTGCCTCCTGTCTCCTCCTCTTCCTCCTCCTTGCAGCTCCTCACCGGTCTTCCCGCCCCTTTTCACGCCACGGCCGTTGGACCTCTGCGGGTCAGGGTTGAGTCCGGCTCTGCCGAGTCACTTCCTGGAGAGGATCGCTCTGATGTCGACCAGCAGGTCAGTGGAGCCCTCTGGTGACGGATACATGTGAGGAAGACGGGAACGGAGCGAAGGACAGACACTTTTATTTAATGCTTAATCTTATACTCTCAAACACCGGCTGGTTCCAAAGAATGTATTTTGTTTCTACACTGTTATATTCTGCTTATTTATCGCAATATTTATAACGGATCTCATTTTACTGCAGTTTCTCTGAGTGAAGACAAAGCAAAAAAAAGTCAGTAAAAACAATGAAAATGTTATTAAAACAGAAACAAAAAAACTAGAAGCTTCATGTTCCCAATTATGCTTTGGTTGTTTCTTATACTTATAGATGTTTATGTCTCTCTCTCTCTATATATATATATATATAGATATATATATATATCTATATATAAATGAAACATCTACCTGTGTTTATGATCAGCCTGTTTAGTACAACAGCTTGAGAGACATACTTCATGAGGGTGGATACATGCAGATTCTTTATTTCTTTATTCAAAAGAGCAGCCTCGGTCGGAGTATTAGGGACATCTTGGGTAAAGTAAAATAATTGCTGACTCGGCAGGTGGGGGGTAAAGAACTTGGATATTCTCTGAGAATAAAGTGGGAAATTTACGAGAATAAACTCACAAAGTTACGAGAAATAAAATCATAAATCTAATGAGATTAGTTTCATTTTTTTGTGGAAACCTCAGAGCTTCACATCACAGATCCTCCGTTAGACTCGGCAGTGTATTAATTGTACGAGTATTTATTTATGTTCGTAAAAAAAGGCAGAAAGAACATGAAAGAAAACGTGTGTTAAGTGTCTTTCATGACCGGCTTCACTCAGAGGTCGTGCTCATAATAACACATTAGGAGCAAAGACATTCAGGTTTTGCACATTCGCCGTCTTTGTTGTGATGAGGTCGATCCTCCTGATGTGGTGCCTCGACAAAATCCTAAAATTAGGAACGAAATTGCGGATTTTATAATCTCAGAGTATTTCTCAGAAATGTCTGAGGTTTGTACAACTTTAATCTCGTAAATTCTTTTATACATTTATACATTTCTGATATATTTGAACCTACAGTGGTCCGAACCTTCACTCTATCTCTTTAAATGTTGCATTGCTGGTCTCTTCTGTGTTAAAGATCAGTGTTTGTCACATTTTAAACAATACTGTGACTCATCAAAACATTGCTCTCTAGCGCCACTAGTGGGCAAAACCTCAAAATGATAACTTTAATAGCAAATAAATATGTATTTATTATATGCTATTATGGCAGCTATATTAAAAGACTTAGAAGGTGAATCAGTTGTTGACTTTTAAAGAATCCATGTCGGGACTTTTCTAACCATGTTACTGCTTTGTTACTGTTCATGAAAATATATCATCAAAGGGACAAGTTGTCATGAATGAACAAATATAAAGTGTTGCCGTTCATTTGTTTTGTTGTTGTTTTGTTTCTGCACGCTGTGTGTAATGACTCAAATATATATATTTTTAAAAATAAAAGTGGAATTCCTGATAAAATAAACGAGTATTTGGGGACATTTTGTTTACGTATTGTTGAGAAAACATTCAGAATTTGACATTTCACAGGGAATTTATCTTCAGAAAGAAGAAGCCAGAGATCAATATTAAATCTGTTAATCCTTTCACATCTCGACCTCGCTTCACTGCCCATGTGGGATTTCTTGTTTGCATGGAAAGTGAAATGAACTCTGGGAAAGCGCGTTGAGCCGACGTACGCGGCCTCATTCCCAGGTGTGCAGGGCAGCATCGCCGTCGCTAGGCGATGCTCAGTGGCATCAGCGTACCTGTTCTCACCTGGCTGCTCCTTTGAGATGAGAAAGAGCTCAACAACATGTGAGATCAGCTCAAGCCAGCAGTTCGTGGACGTACCTTGAGTTTTATTCCACTGAAACCCAACAAGCTTTAGGAGATATTGATTTTTTTCTTGTTTTACCTTTGGACTTACAAACAGAGAGCTGTTCTCCGTCTGCTGGAGCAACATGTCTGTTTTTTTTTTGTGCTGAGCAGAGATGCTAAATAAAAAAGCTGCCGAGTCGGAAGTTCAATCAACGAGCCCTCGACGGACGGTGAGATGATTTGTCAAGGAGCAAAGGACGCGTGGTGAGGAGGCGATGGCGCTCGGGCACGGCTCCAAGAAGTCGATCTCATGTGATCAGGTGGTCTCAGCTGGTCCTCTGAACCACGGGGTCAGTAATGATGACACTAACAACTGCTTTTCACTCACACAGCTTCACATTAACGTGGACTCGTTCGATTAAAATAGTGTTTAACTGAACTCTAAAGGCTATTCTCTAAATGGAGGCTATTGTTTTTTTTGTTTTTTTTATCTTGTTGCAATCATAGAGCTTCACAGATTGAAAAGCCAATCAATACAAAGGCAGGAATACAACACACACACACACACACACACACACACACACACTTAATGCTGCGCCGCTTCTTTATTTTGTGGTATTTTATGCATATTTATTATTAATTTACATTTTAAACTATGTGTGGCTCCAGTGGGAGCTGCTTGACTAATGTCACTAAACTTGTTGGATTTACCAGACCCCGGGTTGCATTGTGGGTAATGTAGGCGCCAGATTTTGACAGGGAAGAAAAAACGCTCCTTCTGTTTCGATCCTTTTTCTAATTGTTCATTGTGAGTCCGACAATAGGAGAGTGATGCTAAATCAGTTGAGTCATCTTGAAGGTAAACTGTTCAGACTATAACATAAAAATGGGCCTTTTATATATATATGTATATTTATATATACATTTAGATATATGTTTCATATGTCAAATGTATTACTGATGGGAATAAGAATATAACTAAATGCTAGTTGTGGGCGATAAAATGTGTAAAAACTGTAATTTTGAATTCCTGAAAATGTCAAAATAATAGATCATGTTGTTGCCTGATGATGCGTTTCACCAGAGAAACTGAAGAACCCAGTTATCCACATGTTAATCCACATGGAACATAATCTATAGGGAACATAATCTATAGGGAACATAATCCACATGGAACATAATCTATAGGGAACATAATCCACATGGAACATAATCTATAGGGAACATAATCTACAGGGAACATAATCTACAGGGAACATAATCCACTTGGAACATAATCTAAAGGGAACATAATCCACATGGAACATAATCCACAGGGAACATAATCCACAGGGAACATAATCCACATGGAACATAATCTATAGGGAACATAATCCACATGGAACATAATCTAAAGGGAACATAATCCACATGGAACATAATCCACATGGAACATAATCCACAGGGAACATAATCCACATGGAACATAATCTATAGGGAACATAATCCACATGGAACATAATCTATAGCAAACATAATCTACATGGAACATAATCCACATGGAACATAATCCACATGGAACATAATCCACAGGGAACATAATCCACAGGGAACATAATCCATAGGGAACATAATCCACATGGAACATAATCCACAGGGAACATAATCCACATGGAACATAATCCACAGGGAACATAATCCACATGGAACATAATCTATAGGGAACATAATCCACATGGAACATAATCTATAGGGAACATAATCCACATGGAACATAATCTATAGGGAACATAATCCACATGGAACATAATCTATAGGGAACATAATCTATAGGGAACATAATCCCTCACTCAGACGCTGCGTGAAAAGACCCTCCAGACTGCCAGATTTTATATTTTCAATGCCAATAGAAAGTCACAGTGTTTGTCTATTCTCAACAGGTAGAAGTTGGTGACCAACCTGTGGCTCCACCCACCAGGAGGGCTCGGTCCTGTAAGTGTGTGTTGGCCTTCCTCATCATCATCCTCGTCGCCGCAGGAGCCACACTGGCCTGGTACTTCCTGGGTACAGAGTTTTCCTCTTTTTTACTTTGTTCATCGTCCCCAAGTTCCTTTATAGACTAACGTGAAGTCATGTGACCGTGGTGGAGTTCTGCTAATTAGCAGTAATCACACTGAACTAAGATGATGACTATTGTTAATATTATACCCACTATACCTCAGCCTGTTAGCATTGAGAGCGTGTTAGCATTTAGCTCAAAGCACAGTCTCGGCTAGCATCGCTGTGTGTTTATTGAACGCTGTGTGGACCTTCCTCTGTGACAGAGTACAGGGTTTGGGTGTTGGAGCCTCGAGTCCAGCAGCAGTACACGGCCTACCTGTCCATCCTCAACAGGAACTTCTCTGCCGATCTGTCCTCTCACAGCAGCCCTGCATTCAAGAAGGAGGCCAAAGGGGTACGGATCATGGTGAGTGGGGACCATGAATTCCTCTGACGCTGATGTAGAATTACCTCCTAAGGGACCAAGACTGCTACTGCTTTTCTGTGTTTACATGTAGTTTTCACAATGCTAATGAACTACCTGGTGAGGATGGAAAGCAGCAGTACTCCAAAAACAACTCCATGAAGCCTCTTTTCCTACTGGACAAAACCCCCACTAACGTCTGTCTTTTGTCTTCACTTATAATTGGCGTTAATTCACAGGACAAATGACTCTGCAGCAGTAGTAGGTATTCATCGGCAGCGATTGAAAGTGGTGGAAACCAGCGCTTCCTTTGTCATCTCATGCCACAAACTCTATCCGTCTCCGTCCAACCAGTGCTTAGACATTGTTCTAAATTAGTCAGCAACGAGTTTGAGGAGAGACGGAATAAGATGCAGATATGAAAATGAAGAAACCACCGTGTCAGTTCTACTGTTTATTAACCCTGTTTTTCAGAAGTCCACTTTTATGATTTTGAACGATGCTTTTTGATCTAACCATAACTAGATTTAAAAGACACATTGACTTGGGAACCGTACACGCAAAAGTCATTTCTTGTTTTTCAGGACTCATTCCTGCAGCTCTCTGTTGTAAACGGAGTCTACAATCCGTGTTTAGACGGTTCTGACTCCTGTAAACAGGTGATATTGTCTTCCTCTGTCTTTCAGGTAAAGAAGATAATAATGGGCTCCAGTCTTTCTCGGTACTTCAACTACACCACTGTGTTCGCCTTTGGGTACGTGGATCTAACTGTTTCATGAACGGTAACAATAACCAGGGAGAATAGCTGCAAGGTGAGACATACAGTAGAGCTTCATCGCTGAACCTACACAAAATAATGCGCGGTAATTAATGGATCTTTACAAAATGATATGTTATTAACGTAATCATGAACGAGGAAGTATAAAGACCGTAGTTTGTTCCCCGTGTCAAACAACATGTCAATGTTGATGTTTTTATCACAGAACTTTAGTAGTTATTTTAATCCTAAACTTAACTAAAGTAGTTTTGTTGCTTTGAAAAGACTGAGGAGCAGAAGCATGTTTAACGGTGATTTTTATAACCAAAACAAAACTTACAAAGCACTTTTAAAGCACATCTGGGTCTGGCCCCAAAATATACAGAGGAAATGTTGACTTCACACTTCACTTCTTAAAACCCATTTTTACAGACTGGCTTTTATGTGACGTCGCTTTACTACTTTATTATTATTTGTTGATTTTATTAAATTATTTTTTTTCATTTAATTGATTTCTTAGTTTATTTTTATCGTATCGACTGTTTTGTTTTATCCGGGTTTAACTCTCACCTTAGTCGTCTTTCTTTGTTGGGCCTCACTGAGCTTTCTGTTCTTATTATTGCTGCTTTTGCTGCTTCGTCGGTCAAAGCGCTTTGTAAACTGTGTTTTAAAGGTGCTATATAAATAAAGTTATTTTATTTATTATTACGAGGACGATGAGTCCAAAGGTGACGAATTGAAAATCCAACTTGCTAAATCACAACCAAAACAGGATCAGGTAAATAGGCCAACGACACGAGGGACACAAACAGGAAACATCGCAGACGAACCACAAAACAGACGAAAGACAGAAGGACTATAAATACACAAGAAACTAATCAGACCACGAGACACAGGTGGGCAGACACGAGGGCTGAGAGCTGATTAGTATAAGAAACACGAGGGAACAGAGCGAGGCTGACGAGAAAAACCACAAAGACAGGAAGTCAAACAAACACAGGACGCAAGAGGCAGAGAACTTCAAAATAAAACAGGAAACAAACTAAACCAAAAACAAGATTGTGACAGTAAGAGGATACCTCGAATAACTTAGTTAAGTACTTAAGTATTTAAGTACTTAAGTAAGTAGTAAGTAGTTAGTACTACGTACTTAAGTACTTAAGTAACGGCACTTCTGAAGTTATTTTAACACAAACAACGACCTTTTCCTAAACCTAACCAAGTAGTTTTACTTGTTTCCTGTGAAGACAGTATTTTATTTTGAAAAGATTGTATGCATATAACGAGCGGAAATGGACACGTGTTGCTGGACTTTTGTAGGAGTAACTCATCTTAAAGATAGTGGCTTCACAATGCATCAGCACTTAAAGAGCGACCTAACATCAGCTGAAAACATTGTTTTGCTGACGTCTAGTGGTTTAATTCACTCCCCTCGCTGCAGTGATGTAGCGGTGTACTCTGTGGTACACTGTGACATCACTGATGGGCGTGGTTACAGGTGCAGCACACTTGAAACCTTTTCAACCAGAGGCACGTGATTTCATCTTCATGGTCCTGGCTTTGTGTCATGCAGGGAGGGGAGCCTTGTGGCTCACTTCTGGATGGTGATGTCGGTGCCGGGTAGCCATGTTGGGAGGGTCACACTGGAGGAGGTCACCAGGAGCCTGGAGGAGGGCCTGAGGGGGTATGGAGGGTCGGGGGAGGAGGAGGCCAGCTGCAGCGGATACCTCCTGCACCTCCCCTCGCTGTCTGTCAGTGGTGAGAGTGAGACAGGAGATGAAATGTGTGTGAGCAGGAAAGTGTTTGGTTGGTTTTAAATCGTCTCTTCTGTCTTTTTGTTCCACAGAAACCGACTCCAAAGTTATTGAGCTTTTGAAAGCCTCGTTTGGTATCACACTATTTTTTTATGTTTTCTGCTTGTATCAATTAACAATGTGATTGAACTGTGATTAGCATGCAGCCCAAACTGTCTTTGTCATAAGTACTTTCACACAGAACGTGAAGAAGTAACTTAATTGGATTAATTTTCCTGAGCTTTCGCACCACAAATATAGACATCAACCAATCACATATCCAAAATATTCACCGCAGTGTTCAACAAGGAGGCTCCATGAATGAAGAGGGACAACTTTATTACTCCTTAAACTTTGACAAAGGCAGCGCAGACCTGACCCACCATGGTCGTATGAAGAGGACTGGATTCAGCGTTCATTCCCATGAAAGTTTGACCCCGGTGTATAAAGTTACCCAACGATCTCTGGGCCCACTGAGCATGCTCACTAGCGTTTTCTTTAGCCCCGCCTCCCAGCCCTCAGGAGGAAGGTTGATTTACCTTTAAAATAAACGATCCTCTGAGTAACAGAGGTCTCTTTCTCAGTGTAAGTCAACGGGGGAAAAAGTATTTTTGGGCTTCATGGCGTCACATGACGGACATGGAAATTGTAATTCCAACATTTGGCCAAAGATTTGTTACAAAACCTGCCGTTTTTTCTCTTAACTTTCACAATAAAAGCCCAGGACATAAACACTGCATAACTGTTTACCTCCGTTTGTTCCTCATGTGACACAGAAAGTTGATTTAATTGTCACGTAACTTAAGTAAACGACACATCCGTGGTTATTTTAACCCAAACCTGATGTTTTCCGAAACCTAACTAAGTAGTTTTGTTGCCTAAACTTAGCTAAGTTGTTTCCTGTGAAGAGGGAAGTTATTTTGAAAATACTTTATTCGTGTAATGGGCGTAAATTGTCACGTGTTGCTGGACTTTCGTAGGAAAATGTAGGAAAAATGAAGGAGATAAGATATCATACGAACTGTTGTATGAGGGTACTTTGCAGAATCTATTCAAACCTTTAATTAAAAAAACAATCACCTCTTCGCATCCTTGCTGGCATGAATAGTTTTGATGGCAATTAATTTAGTGTTTTAATAAATACAATAAATCCAAACATACAATCAAGGCCTGAATCTACTCCAACACAAAATCCCACATGAGCTCAACTCTAACTCTGTTTTTCTTTCTTTGCATCGTTTCCACCAGACTGTTACCGCTACCAGAAGGTGGTGTCCAGCAGCCCCTCGGCCCTCCGGGGCCCCGACACGCAGCGCTCCTCCTGCATGTGGCACCTCCAGGCCGGCCCCGGATCCCAGCTGGAGCTCCACATGGAGTGGCTGCTGCCGGAGTGCCGGGACAGGCTGGTGGTGTACGACTCCCTCACCCCCTCCGACTCCCACCTCATCACTTCGTGGGTTTCATCCACAGATATATCAGCTGGGACATATCAGGCTAATATTTATGATGTTTTTACCCTTTTTTATTCTCTAAACTCTTGAGTTATCTTCCCGTCTGTCCTCCCAGTGTGTATGGCTGCAGCAGACACGAGCGCGTGGTGAACGTCCTGTCTTCAGGGGAGTGGATGACGGTGGTTTGGAAACAGGGTCTGTACAACTACAAGGACCCCTTCTCTCTGTCTGCACAGGCCTGGGACCGTCAGGGTAAGACCACCTCAACCTTCCTTTGACTAGTTCAGCAATGTTTCATGTGATTGTGGATTGAAAATCTTCTCTCTCTCTCAGACTGTAACTCCACTATAGAGCTGAAGGCAGTATCGGGGTTCCAGGGGACGCTGAGGACGCCCTTCTTCCCCAGCTACTACCCCCCCGACACCAACTGTACCTGGAGCTTTACTGTAAGACCGTCGGACGATTATGAGACAACGGGCCCTCTGTTGTAGTTACGGATCTCTCTGTCTACTTTGTGTGTTTGTGGTCGTTTTTGTGTCTCTTTGTAGTTGTTTCATGTCCTTTTTATGGTACTTTAGTGTCTCTTTATAGTTAATCTGGTCTCTTTGTGGTCATTTTGTTTCTCTTTGTGATCATTTACTGTCTTTTTGTCGATGTTTTGTGTCTTTTTGTGGTTGTTCAGTGTCTCTTTGTAGTTGTTTTGCTCCTTTTCATAGTCGATGTCAGTCTCCTTTGCATCTATTTGTGGACGTTTTATATTTTGTAACCCTCTTCCTGGTTGGTACGTGTCTCTTTGACTGTAGTTGTTTTGTAAGTGAAGGCCCGGGGGGCCCCTGAGTCTTTGGGCCCCTGGGCCTGTGCCTGTGCCCGGTAGGCCCCGTTCAGTAATCCATCCATGTGTAAGACACTCTGTCGTCCATATGACTCCAACGTTTTGATGTATTGAGTGATTGATTCATTACTTCCTGGTGACCATGCATGTCAGTATGTGTTGTAACGTTATTGTGTTTTTGTGTTTGCTGTCCTGTGTGATCTCAGACGCCCGGTGTAGGGATGGGCTTGTTTCTGGAATTTGAGGGCTATGAGCTGAGCAGAGCCAGCTTCAACCAGGCCTGCACCCAGGGACGGTGGACCATCCAGAACCGCAGGTAGGCTGGACCACGATGAGCCGGCCATTTTGTGTCTTTTTGGTGTTTTGTCTGTGGTTGTTCTGCTACTTTTCATAGTCATTGTGAGTCTCTTTGCATCTGTTTTGCGTCTCTTTGTAGTTGTTTTCAGTGTCTTTGTGGCCATTTTGGCATTTCTTGCCCAAAATTTCCACTTGCAAAGGCTTTTTAAAACTCTTTTTATATCTCATGTGCCAAACCTTCAATAGAGATCAACAAGTCTGCACAACACAACTTCTATATAAAACACGTCTTAATCTGCACGGATGTTTTATGTCGATGTTCTTGCTTCCTCTTCAGCCTGCTAACCACCAGACACCTCGCGCAGGTGGCAGCAAGAAATAGACAACATGGAAAATAACTAAAATGATTCTCTTGGTACAAATCAGAGCAGAGAGATCAGAAAATGCTTTGTCTTGTCAGCTTGTTAAATACTGTGTATTTATAACCGCCACCTGTGTGTGACAGGAAGCGTGTGTGTGTGCGTGTGTGTGTGTGCGTATGTAGAATGTTTCCATACAGGACGTGATGTGCTGACATTTCAGTTAGTTTCACAATACCTAAAAAACACAAATAGAATGACATATATCTGAATTACACAGTAAAGATGCTCAGTGCTGAACAACAGGGGGCAGCAGAGTCCTCTTTCTTTATTTCAAATCAGAGGCACTTTACATTATATTAATGTTCAATCTGATACATCTTGTGACAAACTGGGAATCGAGTGTTGTTCTTAAGGTTCACTCCATGTTATTGAAACTTCTCAAACGTCCACCAGAGCCAGTTGTCTCTGCAGGGACACGTCTCTGGGGTTTGATCCTCTGACTTCAGTGTCTCTCTGTCCTCTTCTCAGACTGTGTGGCTCCAGAGGCCTCCAGCCGTACAGTGAACGCCTCTTCCTGCTCTCCGCGGTGACCGCCGTCGCCATGAGGTCGGAGGTGTCGCTCACCGGGCCGGGACTTCAGCTGCGCTACGGAGTCTTCAACCTATCAGATCGTACGATGTGGATGTGTGCTCAGAGACGTCTCTGTTGTGTTTTACTCGTGTTCATGAACACATTTTTGTAATGTGTGTGTGTGTGTGTGTGTGTGTGTGTGTGTGTGTGTGTGTGTGTGTGTGTGTTTTACAGCGTGTCCAGGCCAGTTTCTGTGCTCTGTTAACGGCCTCTGTGTTCCTGCTTGTGATGGAATCAAAGACTGTCCCAACGGACTGGACGAGAGGAACTGTGGTATTTATTGATGTCTTAAAGTAATCGAATGTGTTGTACATTATATTCTGTCGAAGCCAGACGTCAACCTCCGGTTCTTCAAAGCTTCATGTGTTAAAGCTGCATTCTCTCTAGTGTCCACCAGGGGGCGACTCCTCTGGTTGTATAGAAGTCTATGAGAAAATGACTGTGTGTGTGTGTGCGTGTGTGTGTGTGTGTTTCAGTGTGTGTGGCACAGTACCAGTGTCCAGAGGACAGTCAGTGTGTGGACTACTACAAAGTGTGCGACCAACTCCCAGACTGCCCCGAAGCAACGGACGAGTTGAACTGCACTGATGGTAACACACTCAAACCTGCAAACGTGCACGTACACACACACCGACACGAGCACACCACACACACTCACAAAATACCAAAATCTAGTTTTCAACATTTTATTTTTACCTCTAAACAAAATGTGTTGTGTATCAGAAATGCAACATTAATGAAAAACAATCAACATGAAATGTAGTGTGTGGAGGCTGCAACACAGTGTGTGTGTGTGTGTGTGTGTGTGTGTGTGTGTGTGTGTGTGTGTGTGTGTGTGTGTGTGCAGGTGTGCAGTGTACAGATATGACCTACGTGTGCGCTGATGGAACGTGTCTGAAGAAGCCGAATCCAGAGTGCGACTTCGTTAGCGACTGCCCCGACGCCTCCGACGAGAAGCAGTGTGGTGAGACGATAAAGAGTTCATTTATCTGGCGGGTCGGAACCAGAACTGGTTGTGATAAACTGATGAGATTCTGAACGAGTGAATCTTTCCTGAGACTTAATGTCAACCTGGTTTCATACATAAAGTGAAAAGAAAGAAAACAACAAAATCTAATTTTGAAAAAAAAATTCACAAAATAATAATAAAAAACACAATATTATACATTTTAAAAAAGCTATCTAGCAAAAATCTTGGTCTTCTTTTTAACACTACTATGCTGATTATTTTTACACATTTTCAGCATTTATTTTCTGTGTTTTAATATTTCTGTGTGTGTGTGTGTGTGTGTGTGTGTGTGTGTGTGTGTGTGTGTGTGTTCCAGACTGCGGCCTGAGGCAGTTCTCCAGCCGTATAGTGGGCGGGACCAATGCCACGGAGGGGGAGTGGCCATGGCAGGCCAGCCTTCAGGTGCGGGGAACACACATCTGCGGGGGGGCGTTGATCTCCAGCCAATGGGTGGTCTCCGCTGCCCACTGTTTCTATGACGACCGGTAAGAGACGGGAGGAAGTGGAGGAATGTAACCTTCAAAACAAAGGCGCTCTGATTATTTTTTTCCAGCTAAAGATGTTTATTCATCAAAGCTCTGAAGCAGCTTCAGCATTTTTGAAATGAGTTCCACATTTTTTTTTTACCTTCAGTCCGGCTGCTTGTTCTTTTCTGTTGGACCACGAGCAAATCTACAGCTGCGACATCCTGCAGAGGATGAACGATTCTGATCGTTTAATGTTGCCTGTATGATCAAAAGCTTGTGTTGTTATTTCAGTGGACATTCGGAAAGAGGAAGTAGCTTTTTGAGATATAGAAACAGTTGGGTGGAACTATATTTAAAAGTTATTTATTGCCCCTATAAGAAGTCTTTCCTCCTGCAGCCTCTACTCCCCCTCGGTGTGGACCGTCTACCTGGGGAAACTCCTGCTCAACCCCAGCAGCTCCACCGAAGAGGTGGCGCGAGTCCAGCGGATCCACCTTCACCAGTACTACGACGACGAGTCCCACGACTACGACCTGGCCCTGCTGAAGCTGGACCGACCCGCCTCCGCGCTGCTGGCCGGACACGCTCGGCCCGCCTGCCTGCCTCCGCCCGCCCACCAGCTGGAGCCGGGCCTGCTCTGCTGGGTCACCGGCTGGGGGGCTCTCCGAGAGAGGGGTGAGAAGGGAAGGGGAGCGGATGGAGAGGGGAAAAGTAGTGGAAGTAGTGGAGTTGGTAGAAGATGGGATTTAGTATTTAATCCAGAATCAGTGGCAGAGATTCACCAGTTCACTCCTTAATCACAGGTTGTATCTCAGAGCTTGTTTCATTTGAAGAAATGTTACTATGGAGGGAAATAAAGAACAGGATCGAGCTGCACCAGCTTTTTAATGAATCCGTCTCTAAGCTCGCGTGTTCCACAAGTTCTTTGTGTTTCTTTCTTTGGTACTAAATCAGAAATGGCTGGAAAGCAAAAGACATACACGACAAAGACAACCTGGCAAAGTGTGGGTGCAGACGGGCTGCTAAATATACTGACACTGATCAGTGAAGAGGGAAGCAGGTGAGGATGTGGTCAGGTGAGGGAAGAGGAGGGGAAGTTGTGACTGCAGGAGAGGAGAGGAGACTGGGACAGGTGTGACAGTCTGGACGGATGGAGAATGGCTACACAAGGAAGTGAGAGTTTGTCTTCTCTCAGATTTAACCTCTGACCCCTTGAACAACGTGTCCTCTGGTGTCAGTTGTGGACGTTTGGAGACGGCGTGTGAGTTTCTGCCTGTTATACGCAACACGCTGTTCTCACCCAGCATTCATAGCGAAACCTACGGAAAGTAATGTGCCACGAAATAATTGTACGCGTTATCCACGTAATCACGAATGAGGAAGTATAAAGACGGCATGAACACACACTCGGCGGGATTAGTCCAACAGTCTTTTCCACAACATGTACCCGTGAAAACAGAAGTTTATTTTGAAAAGACTGTATTCACGCAACGAGCAGAAATTGACTCGTGTTGCTGGACTTTTGTAGGAAAAAGCACGAAAACATGAGAAATTACTTTCCATAAGATGACACACGTGTGAGGATACGTAGCGTTGCATGAAGTAACGTGTGTTTTGCAGTTTGCAGAGTATCTTTTCAAAATAAACTACGGTTAGGTTTAGGGTTAGATCTTCTTTGGGTTACAGTATGTTTGTTACGTAACTTGCGTACGTGGTGTTAGTTTAGTACGTTGGTTGCGTAATAAAAGTAATCTAAAACGGGTCACTGTTGGGAGTGAGAACAGGTCATCACAGTCATTCTCTAAACAAACACTTCAAATGCTGCAAAACCGCCGTCGATTCAACGTTTTACTCAGAACTACAGGTAAAGGAATTGTTTTTCATCCCATTCCCATTATCATTTCCATTTGACCGCCTTGTAAATGTGCAGGTTTATCACCAGGAGACATTTTAAGATGGACCGTTATTTGGTGCTTTTGACTCGTAGGTTTCTTTCATAAAGGTTGATGTCCAAAGTTGTTTTTATTTCTGTCACAGGATGAGCAGTCAACTTTTTTTCCGATGGCTTATGGTATTTCGCAGAATAATGCAGTATTTTCGCAGGAAGTGATTTTATGTGCAGCCAGTAAAACCCCCATATCCTCAGTAGCACTTTGAATTAGAGGGCTGAAATCAGCTCGTTTAGATTAGAGACGCAGGAGGAGATGGAGGGATGTGGGTGGAAGAGAGTGGGTTGTGGTTTCTGATGAACCCAATGAACAGAAGACGGCCGTTTGAGACAGAAGGTGTTAGAAACCACCCTCAGAAACACAGTTTCACAAATATTTCAAGAAAAGCTGAGGTGGATTAGATGTTAAAGTGCGGTGAAGTGGTTTCTTGTCATTGAAAGGATGAAAACGTCGCTGCCGGTTGAGAACCGGTAACATAAACACGTTTAGTGGTTTCTGTTGAAGCTGTAGAAATCATGTGATGGCTTTCTGTGACATAATTAACTGTTGCTTTTGAATTTCAGCTCTCTGTGGACTTAAGGAACCTTTTTCTTTTTCCATGTAGCCAAATACAGCAACACGAGGAAGGGGAAGTGAATGCAGACGTTGTCTTCATTGTATAAATGGAAGAGGAAGAACATGTTGTCAATCTTTTGGGTGTCACCCGTTGACCCTCTCTGACCCCTCTCCTCTTCAGGCAGTGCCAGTAATGTGCTTCAGAAGGTGAATGTTCGCCTGGTGAGCGAGGAAGCCTGCGTTCGCTCCTACGGCCACCTGGTCACTCCCAGAATGCTTTGCGCTGGTTACCGCAGTGGAGACAAGGATGCCTGTCAGGTACAGAGAAACATGTAAAAACTGAACCAGTATATATAGTGCTCCCTTTTCATTTCATCACAATGCAGTTTGAATTTAAAGCTGCACTATGATTTTATGTCCACGGTGGATTAGATTACTGCGTGAAATAAAAGGTGAAACTACAACCCAGTCGACAGAAATATCGGCATCGTACGTTTCTGCAAACCACGGTTGGTTGACGACGTTTCCGGACCAAAAATAAGTTTGTATCAGCCTCATGTCACTGTTCCAGAAACGCACAATTCCATGTCGTTAAAGTTGTGAAAAGATTGGTACGGTGTAGGCAACACAACTACAACGTGAGGTAACAACGTAACCTAACAACATAATGTAGCAACATTAAGTAACAATGTAACACAACAACGTCAAGTTACAAAAATAACTAACAACATAACGTAACTACTTAACGTAACTACTTAACGTAACTACTTAACGTAACTACTTAACGTAAGGTCAACTTACAACATTAACAATGTAATGTAATAACGTACGTTTCATTTTACCTGTCCATCCTCCCACCTGCCCTCACTGACTTTCCCTCTTGTTATACTCGTTATTACACCACTTAACTTTCATACCACGTCATACGTCACTTGCTCTGAACATTCAACATATCCGTGGTTTTCAGAGACGTACAATGCCAACATGTGGACGGACACTCGCGGTGACCACCACCCCACAGAGGATCATGTCTGCAGTTCCCCTCAGCTTTACAGAGCTGATCTTGTTGTGGCTTTCCAGGCTGCACCTTTACTGTTGTGGTTCAGTCTCACTGCTCTCAATCAACCTTTTCTTCAGCTGCATTGAACAAGAGACAGATATGAGGCATTATATGTGGTACTAAATACAGATATCTAATGTTCCGTATGGTTCCTGTAATACTTCATAGTTATATAACACATTTCATTTGGGTAGAATCCTCAGTCATGGTATATTTAGTGTCAGAAGGCACAAAAGTGGAACAGATTCATCGTAAACAAACATCCTGGACGTCCTCAGGGTGGAGTACTCGTGTTCCTGCCGGCCATAAAAATGTGTTTTAAAGGCCAGACGTCCAGGCCCCGAGTGACATCATAGTTGAGTCACCAGTGGTCATCAGCCTGTCGTGGTCATCTTGTGCTGTAGAGACATTAAGATGTCCCCCCCCCCCTGTCCCCTTTTAACGCCGCCTGTCTCTGTCAGGGGGACTCTGGCGGTCCCTTGGTGTGCCAGGAGCCGTCGGGTCGCTGGTTCCTCGCCGGCGTGGTGAGCTGGGGCAAAGGCTGCGGGCGTCCAGACTACTACGGCGTCTACACTCGCGTCACCCGGCTCACCGACTGGATCAAACAGGTCATCAGCAGCCCCTGAGACGGTGGTTCATCATCTCTATCAATGTCCTCAAAGTCCTGGAGTAGGAAACCACGGGAGGCTGAAAAGTGCTGGAGGAGGATTCTGAGATCTCAGCCGAACAGCGAGATCTCCTTATTTATGCAGCATCTTTCAGAACTGATATTATGAAGTGTTTATCCAGCATGCAGTAAAAGAAACATAGTGATAATATAATAAAATAAGTTTAGAAAGAATAGGACTCAAATTAAATATTTTTTCAGAAGTGATGAAGAAACCCTCATAATGAAATGTAACGGTTGTTTGACTCGACTGTAAACCATCATGAATACTCTATTACAGACTGAATCTCTATTTTAAAGACATCGAACGATATTAAAGCATATTTCTGTTTTGTCAACAAGTTTGCAATAAAATGTTTGTTTACATGTTTGGGTGGAATATCATACTATTGTATATTATACGGATGAAACATTTCCAATAACTCCAGAGCTCAAAGTCCAACAGTCAACATTTATTGAACAAAACATCGACGTAATCGTTCAACATGTTTTTATCTCAGAAAATATTTCTCTTCATTCCACATTTGTTGGCTTTTAGCATTTCAAAAACAACATTTTGACAGCACTGACGAGTTATATCCAATATAGATAAACACTAACTTGTTTCATCGGATGAATCACTTTATTCACGTTGAAGTTATAAAATATGACGACAGGTTCAATAGAAAACTTCAAAAGAAGCTTTGAATGGTTAAAAAACATTTGGTCTGATTCATCGTGTGAGAGACATGAATGTGGACTCAGTCTGGACTCTAGTGGATCGGCGTCCCTCCCTGTGGCTGGAGGCTCAGTCATGAAGAAGACAATTAAAGCTCACAAACAGAGAAATAAAACCGCTTTTCTTTGTATTTCTGTCGGGTTCTTTCCATAATGTCGGCAGACACTTAAAATTATTGAAACAATACATTGACTGTGAGGATTAAATTGCATCCATTAAGCGTCTGCAATGTTGTTCCTTTAATACTGAACCAACTAAAACACTGCTGTCCATTAGCCACTGAGACACAATGATATTGTTTTATTAGAAAAATACCAAAGTTACTCTTTAAAAGATGTTTTCACTCATTTCTTCTTCTGGATTTAAATGATTCTTAAACATTCAACGGATTTGTTAAATGCTGTTTGTATAATCTTGAATGTTGATTAAATCACAGGATTTCTGGCTCTTCCCTGTGGCAGCCGTTAGGGGGCGCCATTGAACGCAAATAGCAAGTGAGCATTAATGGATGATTGAGGTGAAGATAAGTCAGCAGCTCTGAGTTACAGCTGGTACCGTATCCACCAGGATGGTGTTCAACAATAAAAGAAACCCGAATGCCAAAAGGGACTGTTGATGTTGAGTCTGCACATGTGATCCGCTGATTTAAACAAAGTCAGGTGTTGGTGCCTCTTTCAGAGTCGACTAAACTGAGCTACTGAGTTAAAGATGAAGCATGGAGACTCTCTCACACACCAGAGGTCTTAAAATGAAGGTTCTGCTTTTCTTTAAATGTGTCAGTATCACGTACGCGACATCGTAAACGTTATTTCCTCCGGAGGTGAAGGGAAGCGGTGCGGTGTCTGGGCTCGTTTGCCTGAATATTGAGCTGTGTTTCCCGCTCACAGTGCAGAGACTGAAGATGTATGTGTGATCGAGTTAAGAAGGAGGCCTGCAGCTCCTTTCCCTCTCAGTTAATCAACCAGCTGGTCAAACAATTCAGCAAACAATCGATCTGCATATTTATCAGGAAATGAATGAGTTCAGTCTGAAGAAGACTGAACTCTGACCGGAGGAGAGAGAGCCAGAGGGGAAAGGCCGGCAGACTTGGCGTGGGATGTTGATTCAATTATGGACGTCGGCCATCTTGCTGCTCAATGAAAACAGTTGAGAGGACGGATGGAGCTGATTAACTTTGTCTTTACCGAAATCTGAGTCGCCACCGACCACAATATTAACATCAGGTATGAGCAAACATGCAATATTAAACCAACATCATCCATGTGAAAACTGTAAGATGTATTTTTAACAATCTGAAGCCCCTCCAGAGACGTGTTACCTTAAATACAAATGTGTTAAACAATCTAAAACAAAGAGCAGAACTCAATGAATTTTCACTTTGTATTTCACTACACTTCATCGTGTTCTTAGAGGTTTTCTTTAAGACATTCAGAGAATGAAGTCTCTCTCTCTCTGTGTGCGTTATCAGAGCTTCTCTTTGCTTTGTTGACATAGCTAAGCCATGGCCTTTAGTGCATGTGAGTGCATGTGAGTGCATGTGAGTGCATGTGAGCGTGCCCCATTGGTTAGCTCACAGCCGCCGCTCTGCTCTGCTCTCATACGGCGGTTGCAGCTGATAACGCCTTCCAGACCGCCAGCGTCGTCCTGGTGATGTAGCGGTTGTTTTGCACCGTTAGCGCTGTTAGCTTAGCCACCAACTCTGCCGGCGCCATGTTGAGAGCCGCGTGGAAGCAAAAGATCATTTTGAACTGCGCACCTTAAACACAGTTGGATAATGTTACAAATACCTCTTCATTCCCAATGACAGACTGTTAGATGATGTTTTACATGTAGCAGGGAAATGAGCGGTGAGGTTTTAATTCACGTTAAGTATGAAAAAGATTATTGTTGTGGTCGAAAATGTCACAATAATTCTCACCATGTCTGATGAGCTGATAGTTCCTCAGATGATGAGAAGTCTTGATGTGGTTGGCCGCGACATCTAGTGACAGTAGGGACCACCATGAACATCAACACTATTTCACTAAACCACAAACAAACTATTTCAACCCAGGTGGGACTTGAACCCACAATCCCCAGCTTCGGAGGCTGGTGCCTTGTCCATTAGGCCACTGGGCCACTGTAAAACATTCACCATTAGGAGACTCCTGATGAATTATGTTGCTATTTGATCTGAATCTGAGATTAATTTTCCTGTCATGAAGAGAGGAAGCAGCTGAATAAACCACCAAGAAGAAGCTCAAGGTGCTCTTTAAAAGGAGCCAATAGCAGCCGGCCTAAAGGGTCAGCGTTCTGCTCACCTGTAGAGCTTATTACACATTACGCTGTTACGCTGTTATGTTGTCACGTGTCTCATTACGTCAATGCGTTACGTTGTTACTGTATTACACTGTTCTGAGCTTTCCTAAAGCATGTCTCACTATGTTCAGAATGAATCGTGGCAGAATGGAGGATGACTGGATATTAACTTCTCATACTTATCCTCCAAACAGGTGATCATGGCTTGAGATTCGAGTACTCAGGCCAAGTATGAAAACGCCCTGAGGAGGTATTAAAGTATTCTGAAACTCCAAACACAATGTCTGACCTCAAAACATCGAGGTTCTCCTCACTGAATGAAACATTTTACAGAACAGCCACGGCTCACTGCTAACAGCCAGAGAGCACACACACACACACACACACACACACACACACACATTGAAGTGCTTCAGAGGGAGCTGACATTTTAATAATCAGTTTTAATAAATTAACATTCACAGAAATTATGAGTGAAATGTCCAGTTCGTGAACATCGTGCTGACCTTCACTTGATCAGTGTGTGTGTAGCTTTGATATCTAGCAAACTTGTTCATAAGCCATCACACTCGTCTTCATAACCACACAATAGGTTCGTCTCTTTGTAGTAATACTGTAGGTATAGATAAGGCGTGTGTGTGTGTGTGTGGTCATAACTTTGTCCACAGCAACAGGGAATCCAGTTGATCTCCATCCAGTAGTTCACTCGCTGGATGAAAACATCTCCACTGAACCGTGAACACTGAGTGAGCAGAGTCCTCGCACACGATAGGATTTACAAACCAATTCTTCACAGTTATGGAACAACGGAGAACACGTCATGGATGCATTTTTCATCGTAACAACAACACGAGCGTGACGGGAAGCTGCTGTTTCATCCTCACAAAGACCACAAGCTGGCGAGAACGAGGCACAGCCTCCATGCTCCTCTGAATTAGTGCGGAATCTCTTTTTAGATTTCTAAAATCAATTTCAACGTTGATTTTTATTTTGTAAGAACAGAAAAATAGAAACGACGCGTTCTCACTTCCAACTCAACAAATTCAGACGCTTAGTCAGCGGCTCGAACCGTCAAACTGTTTCCTCTCCGTCCTCAGTTTAGGATATTCAGGGAAGCTCGTTACACACGTAGTGGCTTTTCAAAATAAACTTGTGTTTTCACAGGAAATGTACAGTGTCTGCCCGTTACACGAAGCTGAAGGTTATGTGAGACATCTTTGTTGTTCTCACTGGAATCTGATCCACTTATAATATAATAATGTGAACGGCTAAACAAAACAAACTAAATATCAGAGCAATGAATCAGAACTGTGC
The DNA here is from genome assembly GCF_050575085.1 of Anarhichas minor. NCBI lineage: Eukaryota > Metazoa > Chordata > Actinopteri > Perciformes > Anarhichadidae > Anarhichas > Anarhichas minor. Next base: position 1,611,438 of record NW_027466560.1, on the reverse strand, counting down.
AGTGAGGCTTTCAGTGTGAGTAAAACGTTTAACAGCCGCAACATTCATGTCATATATTGTATTTGACTGGATTCAATATTGTTTTAATCACACTTTGACACACAGCTGTGGCATCTGTAAAGCAAAGTATTTCTATTTTTTTTTAAAGAGACAGTTTTAGCTTCGTTTCTCTCCACTTTCTCCATCGCTCCCCTGGGCTCCTTCTCCCTCTCATTCCTCACAGTGATGGGTTAAACAGCTGAAGGCCGTGTTTTCATTGTGGTCTGCATTTATCTTGGGAGCGGTGGTTAGACTGGGAGAGAGGGAGGATGTGGGAGGAGGGTGTTGAGAGTGAGCAGAGGTCCTGCAGGAAACACTGAGAGAGAGGGAGGCCCAAAAGAATGACGAAAGGCAGACGGAAGAATCCGGAGAGAGGAGTACGAAGCACGCATTCATACGGGTCACGCTCAGTTTACACACAAGGACAGAGGCCTCCTGCACATTTCATTCAAGCCTCCGAGAGAAGGTTTTATAGAAGGTTACTCTCATCGATCGTTGATTTTACAACGATTGTTTTGTTCAGAATCTGCAGTTCCCATGAGGCTTTGGGGGAGTGTCAGTGGCTTTGTATTTGGGGGTTTGTAGTTGTGCATCAAGGGGTCACGCTTTAGCTACTCGGCCTACGCTGTAACTTGAAACTACACGTCAGAGGAACCACATGGAGACCCTTTGTGTCAAGTAGAGGTCCAGCTTTTAAGCTTCATGTTATAAGCTGTAATAAAATAGCAAACACAAAGTACACATTAGCATCACACACAGAAGGGATTTGACTTGGTGCATGACAATAAACACAGCGCGATAGTTTGAAGACATTGTTAAGAATATAAACTAAATATGATAAACTAACAATCATATATAATATATGTTACATTTATAAAAATAAGTCTGTCCGTCCTGAAGGATTAAACTCACTGAGCTGCTGGAGATGAAGATGGTTCAGTTTCCTAGAAACTACTTTTTTATATACAAAACAAAAAAATGTTGATGCTGAACATATCAGTTCAAGGTTTATTTGATTTACCCTCAAATAGCCAACATTCAGTACAAAACCCACAGTTTGGTAAATGAAGGCAGTGCTTGAATCATTAAAATACATATATACATATATACATATATACATATATATACATATATGTATATATGTACAAAAACTAATTAATCTCAAGATAAACAGCAGACTTTACGATGTTCTTCATATAAAGTAACACATGCTTGAATGTATGTGATTAGCTGTGTTTTTCACACTACAGTCAGTCTAAAGAGTAGAATAAGATCTGAAACCTAAAGCTCCTTTTCACCAGACTTCAGCTCTCAGAGCTTGTTTCTAACAACGATGCTCTAATGACCTTCTTTGTTTCGGTCTCTCAGACTTCTTCACATAATAACCTCCAAATATAAAGTGAGCAACTTCAGGACCGGTGGGTTGAATCTACACTTCTTCCCTGTTGCGTCCTACAGATTCATAAAAACAAGGCTGCAGCTCTCAGAATTATTCTGCGGTTTCTTCTGTCGAGGGAAACCTTCATGGCATTTGCAGCCTTGAAGTGCAGACTTTTGAAGGAGGAAGCGGAGCTCTGAAATGGGACCCAGCTTGTGTATGAACGTCTGGATTAATTGGCATCAGGTGTGTCTCGTTTTACAGCTGGGACGCTCAGGGCTAACCCCTGCCTGCTCATTGGAGGCCCATCTCGCTGGCCTTGATGCTATTTGATTTTTGTTAACAAAGAAAGACAAAGGGAGATTAAAACAGAGAGAAAGAGGAAAAAAAAACTCAACATATAAGTTGTTTTAGTAACGTTTGCATGAGTTGAACTAAAGAGTGTAAAGAGGGACGAGGAGCTGCAGCAGAGAGAACAATGAAAACAGTCTTTAAAGTGCTCGTGTGGGCAGAACACACACATCAAACCAAACGCATACCTGAAACTTGTGTATGGAAAAAGCACAGTACATCTCATACGGATGAGTCATCATAAAAGAGTGAAGTGTAGTTCAGTTTGAAAGGATAGAAATGTGAGAGTTTTTATTCTGTTTACATTAAGGGAAGCAGTTTTTCTATTTTTCTTTCTAATGTGTGAAACAAGAGAACCAAAGCAAAAAGGGAGAGAGAGAGAAGGAGAGAGAGGAGGTAGAGAAACCTCATTAACCAACGTCCACTCGCTCTTAAACTGGAACTTTAATCAAACTGTGAAGGGTAAGTAAGCGGAGGAGGAGAAGGAAGGTTTCAGGGAGATTTAGGTCATTTGTAAAGTGAAGTTTACAAAAACATTTTCCATCCATTGGACTATTTCTTCAGATTGTGGTCTAAAAGCTCAGAGTGCTCAAGAGTGGTTTGTTTTAAATCCTCACTGGTCTTAGAATCGTAGAAATGGATCACTGGGCCGACATTAGGCAATAAAAGTAATGGATGTGGCTTTAGAGATAGTTATAAGGCACACACGGAAAAATAATGGTTCTTACCGGGTTCTTTAAAGGGCTGTGTGGTTCCACAAAGAACCGTCACTCACTAAAGAACCATTTTATCTATTGAATGGTTCTACAGGTTTGTCATAAGGTTCTTTGGGATGTTAAAGGGTTATTATTAATTCATGTTTGAGTTATTGGATGGTGGAGGATGGTATACATTAGCAAAACAAAATTGGAAAAGGTTCTTTAGAGAACCTTTTAAGTTCTTCAAGTACAGATCAGGCAGGTGCTCGTGGGGAGTGTAACTTTAGCCAGAGCTAGCAAAATGTCAGCAATTAAATCTTACATTGGAAAATGCCACCAGTAAACCAGTGATGTGCTTTTAAAGCGCTGGTATCCAATCGGTACTCGGTATCGGCTGATGCGGCGAGTTCAGGTACCAGAATTGGAATTGAAAAAACTGTTTTGGAACATCTCTAACCAGCATGCTAACACTTAGCATGGTAACTTGTGTACAAATCACATTGGTAAACTGCTAAAGAATCTGACAAGTGGAATTCGACACCCGCTGGTCCCTGCAACAGTGTTGTACCAACAAATCAAAGTCCATTTCACAAAAAAAGGACAAACTCAAGACTTCAAAACTGTAGTGCACAAACCAATGGGTGACGTCATGGTGACCACGCCCACTTATGATGTTAAAAACATTACATATGAACTGGAAGACTCCTGCCAGACTTGCAAATGTACTTAAAATTTGCTGGTCACATGATCATTTTACTATGAAAAGGTTTTCACAAAGGGCTTCAAGCTTCCAAAGTTTCCATTGGCAGGAGGTCACAGTTTGGCTCCATTACATTCATCTCTTCTGTAATAAATGCCAAAAGAGTATACTACTGTGTGAAGATGAGTATATTTGTGACATATATGTGGTATAGAACAGGAGTAGGAGGCTGAGGAATAGAAGTACAGGCAAAAGTACAAAGAGAGGTGGTAAGACTAAGAGCTGAGGGAACAGTAATATGAGGCAGCTCAGAGAAAGTTAGCAAAAAATAAAAGGTAAAAAGAAATCTGAGAGAAAGAGGAGACAGAGGGTGAGCTGGAGGAAAATAATTTCTTTGAGAACTGAAGAATATAGGTGGATATGGAAATGAAAACAGACAGACGGAAAATGACCCAAAAAGCAAAAGGACAGAAAACTCCACGGAAGCAAGCTGCAATCAAATAGACAGCGTGACCAAGATGTGAAAGGAAGCAAACGATGTGAGGGAGCAGGAGGAGGACGAGGAGGACAGGACGTGACAGAAGGAAGGAAAAGGGAGAAAATTGGATGGAAGATATTAGAGTGAAAAAGAGATGGAGGAAGGAGAATGGTGGGAGATGGATGAGGGGATATTATTTATATATATTCTAACGTTCAGTCAGATCTCAGAATACTCAAGAGACAAGAAATAAGAGACTCTAACCTTCATCGATCAGTCCAGTCAAATACAAAGCCAGCTTCATACATGCTGTAGACAACACATCGCACAAGTCATTTTAACAGATTATTAATTCCAGATTCAATCATAGTAAATACATTTAGAAAGGAAAACCCTCTTGCAACGTACCCTCTTACAACGTACCCTCTTGCAACGTACCCTCTTGCAACGTACCCTCCTGCAACGTACCCTCATGCAACGTACCCTCTTACAACGTACCCTCTTGCAACGTACCCTCATGCAACGTACCCTCTTGCAACGTACCCTCCTGCAACGTACCCTCATGCAACGTACCCTCTTGCAACGTACCCTCTTGCAACGTACCCTCTTGCAACGTACCCTCATGCAACGTACCCTCATGCAACGTACCCTCTTGCAACGTACCCTCTTGCAACGTACCCTCTTGCAACGTACCCTCATGCAACGTACCCTCATGCAACGTACCCTCTTGCAACGTACCCTCTTGCAACGTACCCTCATGCAACGTACCCTCCTGCAACGTACCCTCCTGCAACGTACCCTCTTACAACGTACCCTCCTGCAACGTACCCTCAAAAAATGTACCCTCTTGCAACGTACCCTCCTGCAACGTTCCCTCCTACAACGTACCCTTCTACAACCATTCAAATGATATCTTAAAAATAAATGTCCGTCTTCACAGGAAACAACTTGGTTAGGTTTAGGAAAAGATCATTGCTTGGGTTAAAATAACTACAGAAGTGCCATCACTGAAGTATAAAAGTTACGTGAGAAAAACATCAATGTTGACTTCTCATTTCACACGGGGAAAGAACAGCGTACTCCTGGAGGAAATATCACTGTTTGTCTGATCGATCCATCTTCATAAGTCCTAGTTCAAGATCACGTGGATAAAATATGAAATAAGTTTTGTGGGATATCTACAAATTACAGCGCAATATTTCTTTCTACGAATGCTGGATGAGCCCACGTGCAGGACTGTCCTCTATTGGCTGTTATGTTGGGAGCAAAGGAGGAAGTCAGGTGACGTAGTCTAAAGAACGACAAACTCCACATAGGGAGGTGGGTCCAAACCATACTGTAAATAAGAAGTGGACATAGTCACCGTGGTGCAACTCATTGGCTTGTAGACTGATGTTTTGAGGCCTCGAGTTCTGCTTGTTGGCTGTCGCATATTGTTTTTGGTACCATAATTTACAATATGAACATCATGCTGTATTGAAGCAGACTTGAAACTAGAGATTGAGAGAATGCAGCTTTAAGACATGAAGCATTGACTTCGCCTTTCAGAACCGGAAGTTGTCATCTGGTAAAGACACACAGGACTTTCACCCAGGACACCGCTGTTCATGTACCGTGTGAGTCACTGCTGACTTACTTTACTTACATAACTTACGTCAGATACTAAGTTATGTAACAAAAAGTAGGCTACTTGTTTTAACCCAAACCCTCATCAAAGTGTTTAAATTCACAACGTTGACCACGTGTTGAAGTCTATCGGACTTCCCTGCGCATTGAAAAATGACGTGAACGCATCCAGACCAAGTCTCCATATGCGACGTGTTGGAAGTGAAAATCGTAAAAACAAACCACATTAAATCCTCGTTCACTTTTTGCACTTTGTCAGCCAGTTGTTTAAAGGTCCTTTTCGATCTTTGATGGAGTGACTCAGTGCCTGAGCTTTAATTGCTCCTTCTAAATGTCACAGTGTTTGGGGAAGCGGAAGATTTCTTTCTCTTAATGAATTGGTTTGTTTGTCTCTCACACTGTTATCATTAAATTACTGTTTATCAGTGGCAGGAAGGAAGGTACAATCCTAAAGGCCTTATCTGTTATACACACACACACACACACACACACACAGGTGAAATGTTCTGGTGTATAGCAAGAAGCCAAGATGCTTCAAATTGAAATAAACTGAAAACTCCTGCCTGACTCTACACTGACTGACCAGTTTATTGTGTATTTCTGTTCATGTGAATAATCCAATTAAAGGTTTAAGAGCGTCCTAATTAGAAACCAGTAATATTAATGTAAAACCCACCTATCAGCTAAATTAGCACGCTAATTGTAATATTCTCTGTGTTTCTAATTCTTTTAATCTATCACCTCAAGATTGCCGTCTAAATTAATGAATTTTAAACCTCTGTAATCTCCTGCAACAAGTTTCTAATAAAAGTGCCTCAAGGACTGAGCCTCATCCTAATACCTGCAAATTTATGAAGTACTGAAGTAGTCACGGTTTTAAAGCCTCCAGATTTGCATTTCGGCCGTCGCCATCTTTTTTTTTTTTACCTATATTTATTCAGAATGTATTTAAGAATTATTTTATCTCAAGTACCATCAATATTTTTACTCAACAAAGTAACTGAGTATATCATATATACACAGACAGTTTTAATGTGTAACATGACCTGTCTATGTATTTGTTTTTTACTAACTGACTGTCTGCTCTGTATGTTTGTATTTACTACTGATAACAGCCAGTTAATGTGATGTCAGCATTCTAAACTGATGTACTTTTAAGTATGACACTCAGATTAACGCTCATCAGGATCGCTGCATTTCTAAAGGCATAGCATATGATTTTAGATTTATTAATGCTTCCCAACAGCTGCTGAGGATTAACAGATTTTATCGATTGAAAAATGGAGAACAAAGACATAGATTTTTAATTTCCAGTGTTGACTATTTTTATAGGTGAGGTGTTACAGTCGGTGAACGATAATAGTGTTGATAGTTCATGCTTTGATCCAATGCAGCAGGCTGTTCATGCAGTCCTACCAGACTGGTACAGGAGAGATATGTGTTGAATATGTGTGTTCTGTATTCAACTTGCAGAAAACTACAGGTGAGAAAGCTCATAAAGCGGCTAAAGAAACAAACGGGAGACAAAGTTGCCGATCAGGTGTGCCAGCATTGATGTGCTGTCTGTCCTGCCTGCTTGTTTCGCCTACATGTGCATTTGTCTTGTTCAGTGTTGCTATTTTCCATTTTGATGTGTCTGTTATGTGCCTCAGTGTTATATATGTGTGCTCGTACTGTAGGTGGGTTTGTTCTGCCTGACGCATGCTGCAGCCTGTTGTGTCTGCTCTGCTCTAGTGTCGTACACTTTTGTCTATACGTTGCTGTCTGTTTATCTATGAATTTTAATTCCATTTTCAGTTGAAATTTTGTAATTTTAGGCTGCCTTCAAACATCTGGCCGGGGACAGCAGATGAAAAAATATTTTTGTATCTCTGTATCTTGTGGTTTTAAATGTGTGTGTCTCTATGTATTTAAATCTTTCTCTTAAAAACCTTCCATCCTCTCAAAAAGAACATATTTTAGTCTTTGTGTAACACACACGCTCCATTTAAAGAGGCTAAAGTCAAGTGGAACTAACAAAACAAATGAAGTGTGTGTGTGTGTGTGTGTGTGTGTGTGTGTGTGTGTGTGTGTGTGTGGGTGTGTGTGTGTGTGTGTGTCTAAGGATGTATGTGTGTTACACCACTCTCACATGTGTGATCTGTAATTAGCTTTCAGTTTATAGAGGTGTCTCTCATGCACACACACACACACACACACACACTGTCTCACACATACGGAGAGCAAGAGAGGCGTCCAATAGAGACAAAGAGAGACACTCTGCAGAAACACACACACAGTACACACTGCTAACTCCCCCGATCTCTCCCACCATCTGTCTCATCTTCCTCCCATGTCGAGTTTCCACAGATGCGACCTCAAAGGTGTCGCACAGAGCGGGGAAAGAAAAGCTGGTGAAGACGTCGAGAGACAAAGCAGAGAGACAGAACAAAAGACAAAGTGACAGAGAGACAGGCGGTGGAATAAAAGTTTCATATTTAAAACGGGAAGGTACCAAATGGATGAGCACGTTGATATGTGGAGCTCTGAAATATAACAGCAGTTACAAAGAATGTTACTTCTTGTAGCTCACAGATGTTAAAGGAAAAACAACTCCTCGTTTTTTGAAAGTCCGGCAACAAAAAAAGTCAATTTTCTCTCGTTACATACAAACAGTGAAAATAAACTTCTGTCTTCACAGGAAACTGTTATTGAAGTAAGCAAGTTACCTGACAAATGAATCAACACTGACTTCTTGTTTCACACGAGCAGGTCTGCTGACGGACAGATCGCTGTCGTAGTCGTCATGACGTCACCCATTGCTTTGTGGACTGAGGTTTTGAAGCCTTGAGTTCGGCGATTCGGCCATCTTGGTTTACGGCCGTCGCCATGTTGTTTCTTGTGCAACCAGTGAACAGGAAGTGACCATATCTGGACTGAGGAGTGACGTAGAGACGGCGTATACGTCTCTGGTAGAGACCTGTCAATCACCGTGTAGCCCCGCCCTAAAGCATCCCCTGCTTTATGGTCTGTTTGACTCTAAATGGACCATAATGTACTAAATGAACATCATGCTGTATTGAAGAAGACTTGAAACTAGAGATTGAGACCATAAACTCATGTTTACAATGTTTACTGAGGTAATAAATCAAGAGAGAAGTAGAGTCATTTTCTCACCAGCCAGGACTTTTTATAACCTAAAGGGGCCGAGTTTTAACGTAAACAGGATCGAATGAATAAACCTTTTTCTTCAGTACTGTATGAGATGGTTTAGTCTTCAGAACTAGAGAGTAGTGATGAAAGTGATGAAAGAAAACCAAATGAACTTGAGTACATTTTATAAGTCAGATTGAATATAAACATAAGATATTTCTTTGTGCCTGCAATCTCTCTCTATTCTGTCTTCTTTTGAAGCGTACCTCTATAATTCATGCTCATTAAAGCAAATATGATGCCTGACGTCTGGATTTCAAGTTAATATTTCAGCTCAGTTTAACTCAACTTTGACCAGTATTTGATGTAGTTTTTGTTTACTCGACTCATCCAGCAGACGAGGAGCAGAGGTGTAGCATTCATTAAGAGTGCTGTTGGAACTTGTTTCCAGCATTCACTCTCCTTTATCTCCGTCTCGCTCTTCACCAGGTCCTGAGGGAATCGTATACGTTTAGCTGCTACATTGTAGAGCTCGTTCTCTGAAAACAGCTGGAAACATCGGGACCGGAAACAAAAGGGAAACTGAGTTCATGCGGTTAATGATAGATATAAATACATAGAGGGTATAGGGGGACTTGGGAGGACATGTGGAATAACTTGTGGCATATGGAAGCCAAAGAGAAAGACCGATGATTGCAGATTAAATGAAGAGCATGTTGTGTCAGACGGACGTCCTCCGCTCAGGAAGTCAAACCGGCTTTGATGTTCGGAAGATCGCCGGTTCAACTTTCAAGCCTTCTGGCGAAATAATCAGAGCTGAGGTGCACTTTCTAAGAAACGCAGTCAACACGTGTTCTCATTGTTCTGATGTTTTAGTCGCTCTTGTCGTTGAATCATCCTCAGTAGAGTCAGAACGGGCAGCCAAGCATCTGCACTTCAGAGGCTTCTTCACTTTTAAGTTGCGTTTGATCCTCCGGAGGTGATGCTGCTATTCATTTCAGAATTTACTGGAAATCAATCATTGTTTTAAGAAATTTGATGTCATGCTGAACTATTTCAAGACCTACTGGATGAATTGCCAGGTATTCATGTTCTCCAGAGGATGTATCACTTGAGTAACTCTCCATTTAGTGCCACCAGCAGGTCAATTACTTTACTGCGTTGTGTGCGTGCAGTAGCCGACCTACGTAACAAACGTACTCATCACAACCCAAACCAGGACCTTTATTTCTAAACCTAAACAAGTAGTGTCCTGTGAAAACATGGACACGAGGACATCTTCTCATTCTCCAGTTCTTACCGGTCTGTGCTGAATGCAAACTACATCTGGGAGTCTTTATTAAACAGGATGTGTTAAGCTTGCTAAAAAGTTTGCTGTATAATTATCTGTTTTTACCATCGCAGACGTCCTTCCATATGAGAGAGCCGAGTACAACAGGGCTGCAGGGCGAGACCGCTGAGCTGAGGAAAGACTTTGTTCTGCTTATCAAACGGAATCTCCCCGTTAGTTGATCTTACACTCTGTATCTTTATGTCTGATGATTCCTTCAGCCTACCTCCAGACTTGTGTCTTCATTCCCCGCAGAGTTCTTTGGTTCAGACCATGAATATAATAAGAAATCTAGACGCAGTGTTAAATTCATTCCACGGACAGTTGGCCGGGTGTTTTTGTCCCATAGGTCAGTGTTTCCCAACTTCACACTTAAAAAAAGAAAAAGAAGATGAATCATCACGACCCAATTCACTGATTTATCTATAAATCATTACATATCTATATTTTGTGTGTAAAAGAACATTCCTGATCATTTTTTACAGCCGATTCCACATCACCTTCTCTCATCTCGACCAGTTAAAACCAGCTGTTTGTTTTATGACCGTGTTATTCAAGTGAAAGATAATGATTTATTTATATATAAAAAGTGGACATATTGGTTTGTGGACTGAAGTTTTGAAGCCAGTTCGACAATTTCGCCGTCGCCATCTTGGAATATGGCCGTCACCATGTTGTGTTTTGCAACCAGTGAACAGGAAGTGACCATATCTGGACTGAGGAGGAGTGACGTAGAGACGTCGTATACGTCTCTGGTAGAGACCTGTCAATCACCGTGTAGCCCCGCCCTAAAGCATCCCCTGCTTTATGGTCTGTGTGACTCTAAATGGACCATAATGTACTAAATGAACATCATGCTGTATTGAAGAAGACTTGAAACTAGAGATTGAGACCATAAACTCATGTTTACAATGTTTACTGAGGTAATAAATCAAGAGAGAAGTAGAGTCATTTTCTCATAGACTTCTATACAACCAGAGGAGTCGCCCCCTGGTGGTCAGTAGAGAGAATGCAGCTTTAACACATGAAGCCTCCACCTCTTTGTTTATTTACCAATAAAGGTAATAATAATAATAAAGGTAGTCTTTTGGTCAAAGTTGTTTTTTTTATTTTATATGCACAACATAAGATGCTCTATGCTTCTCTTATATTTCATTATTGATGAATGTGCTCACTGAACGATTGGCCCTCGAGGCCCTCAGGACACTCAGACGTCTAATGTCTGCACATCTGGAAAACAGCTCCCCGTGTTTTTAAGAGTGGATTGTTTCTTTAACTTACAGATGAGACGTTAAAGTACATTATGTGAAACACCAACTTCAACTTCTTCTGTATTACTTTTTTTTTAATGGTTTTCAAAAATGTTCTTCTTCAGATTATCTCAACGTCTTTTTTTCCCAGAGAGGGAAGAGAATCAGATGACAGCTTTATACAAATGACAGCAGAATAAAAGAAGCTCCGACAGCCTGATTTATGAACTAATGGGAGTTTAAGAGAGTTATTTTTGTATTTTTGAGTCAGTTCAGCGTGAGACGAATTAAAGGGAACAGAATCTGAGACTACGGACACGATCAAGTGAAAACGTGGACAGAGTTGACCTGATGTTGTGTTTGGGTGGTGACAGCTCCCTCATGCTCTCCGTCATAAAAACCTCCTCAGTGAGAGTGATGGATGTGGAGCTTCAGGGGAGGGTGGAGGGGAGTGTTGTCAAAGGAAGAGGGGGGAGAGAGAGAGAGAGAGAGGGAGGGAGAGAGAGAGAGAGAGAGACAGAGAGAGAGAGACAGAGAGAGAGAGAGACAGAGAGAGAGAGAGAGAGGGGGGGGGGGGAGAGAGAGAGAGAGAGAGAGAGAGAGAGAGAGAGAGAGAGAGAGAGAGAGGGAGAGAGAGAGAGAGGGGGAGAGAGAGGCTGCTCCTCAGTAGTTCCTCCTCTTCTCTGACACCAGCAGCCCGGTTTCTTTCCTCCTCCGGTGAAACTCCACCAGGTAAGAAAAAAGCGACCAGACACTCTTGACACGATGTGACAACGACTTCATGACAATCACGGCTCTGAACAATAATACCCCCCCCCCCCCCCCCTCACCACCGGAGCTTTAACAACAACACAAAGCAAGAAGAAGAAGAAGAAGAAGAAGAAGAAGAAGAGACACCGGGCGGTGCGTTCGCGTTCCCGCAGAGACGTGCAAGAAGTTACTTCACAAACTCAGCAGCAGCTCTTTTTTTGGTGGAGAAAGTTGGCCGGTTATCCTCGTGCACGCGTCTCGCTGACACCTTTCTCATAGTGCACGGTGCTCGTGTGTGTGTGTGTGTGTGTGTGTGTGTGTGTGTGTGTGTGTGTGTGTGTGTGTGTGGTTTATCCGGACTGCAGCTGCATGCCAATGATGCTCTGGCGTTTGTAGACGTGGCTCCCGAAATTAATTCATTATGCGTGTTGCGGTCGGTGCGTTACGCGGCACGAGTGTTTGTGTTTGGCACTTATCGTGATCGTGCGTGTTGTGCACGCGGCTTTTTCTTTTCTTGAGGTGAGGAGGGGTAACGTGAGGTGATATACACATTTGGCACCAACTCAAGAGGTGTCAGATATCCGGTTACCAAACATGAGATCTGTTCAATAATAGATCCATAAAAACAGATTTAAGGACCCAGGGATCTTAATGTCTGATGTTGTATCACTTTCACTACATTTAGCAGATATTGTTCGTGCACCGAGAGTGATGGACAAACTGAGGTTCATGTGTCATCATGTGTGATTGCATTATATCAGTGCAAACTATTCAATAGTTGGTGTTTCATGAAGGTAGTGAGAAGTATTTAAATAACATTTCAGTGTGTACACGCTTAGTGTTCCTCTGCATTCACTTTTGACAACACACACATATGAAGAGTCTTGATGCATGAGGTCGACAGGTGTTTGAGTGAAGCAACCTTAACTTTCAGTTAAATAAGGTCAGAAAAGTTAAACTGCTAACCTACCGATAGAGTTCAGACTCGGCTGGAATTGTTCTTCTCTTTGAACTGGACACGGGACTCCGAGATGCTGCTTATTCAGTGTTTTATATTGGTGGTCTATGGGGAAACAATGTGTTTGGTCTGTAAAGTATTTATTATATTATATTCTGTTTTATTTTTGCAGGATAGTGGTTGCAGAAAGGTTAAGTTTGTCAAAGTATTCCAGCTTTCTAAATGCACCTGGTGTAGAATGCATGAAGCATTTAATATATATATATATAATATATATATATATATTCACCAACAACAGAGCTGCTCAGAAGTTACATTTTGCACTCGTTGCTCCTCCATCAGGGCCCCCGGGGGGGGGGACTACTTTGTTTGAAAGAGTAAAAGATGGTGGTTTGGGATCAAATAAGCAGGAAGTCACGTAACATTAAAAGTCAGCGTTAACATTTGTTGCCACACGAGAGGAGACGTTCACCCCGGAGATCGCTGTTCTTGTGTTTTTAGACCCATCTGTCGTCCCCGACCTCGTCCCTAAGACGACTTTGTCGCTGCATGTACTGCATCACTTCACATCGCTCAAGATTACAAAGGAATTATGGCGCATTACTTTAGGAATACTGTGTGAGGATAAACAACCCACTGGTGGAAACATTGGTGAGCAGTATGTGGGATTGATGGAAATCTCCAAAATCTTCTTTGTTTTTCGTGTCGCTGCAGTGAATCCACAGTAAAAAGTTCTCCAACAAAAAAAGTAGAAACACAAGTTACGTTTTCCACACGGTGCAGTCGTTCTGCAACAAACATTGAGTTCTTTTTACCGTGTGACACATGCTGCAGTTTATTCTGTGAAGTTTTGTAAAGTTGGAGTTGAAGCGTCGTCGTTGCAGATAATCAGTAAAATAATAGAACTTGTTGCGTAAGTGAGTAGAAACATTCAGATCATAACGGTTATGATTATATTTCACTATCAGGAGCTCGACAAAAACGCTATTTATTTTTCTCACATGCTCCATCCATCGCCGTGGAACCCTCTGACGATCTCTCATCTTTCATCCCCCTGTTTATTCTCTCTCTCATCAGACCTTTTGTTGTCGTTGCTCTTCTCCGTCTCGCTTTTCAGACGACTTTGTGTTACTCGTGTGGATGTCAGAGGCTGAGGATGGATGGAGACGGATGAGTGGGAGGAAGAGAGGTAGAAAGAGGGAATCTGGGATAAACTGTCGCCTGAAGAGACTGAAAGAGGAAAACGATGGCGGACACAGAACAGACAGAGGATTTATCTGACCACTGTTTTTGTTGTAGATCCTCAAATTCCACTCAACACCCCGCAGCTGTTTTCTATAAATAAACTCTGACGAATATTTTTTCATGAAGAGTTGGTGAAACCCAAAACAGAGATAAAAGGAAAGAATAAGAGATTTAGTAAATAGACAAATATATAATTGGATGCAGTTTCTCATCTTCTGCCCGTCTGTGGCCCAAAAATGAATAAATAAAGCTTTTAATAATTTAATGTGGTGATTTTAAATCAACTTGTTTGACATGAGAAACGAACAGTCTCCTGGGTAAAAGACAAAAATGTTACAATTAACTTTCATGAATTGAAGTATTAAAGTTGTGAGACGAGGTAGAGACCTGTCAATCACCGTGTAGCCCCGCCCTAAAGCATCCCCTGCTTTATGGTCTGTGTGACTCTAAATGGACCATAATGTACTAAATGAACATCATGCTGTATTGAAGAAGGCTTGAAACTAGAGATTGAGACCATAAACTCATGTTTACAATGTTTACTGAGGTAATAAATCAAGAGAGAAGTAGAGTCATTTTCTCATAGACTTCTATACAACCAGAGGAGTCGCCCCCTGGTGGTCACTAGAGAGAATGGCGGTTTAATAGGATTTCTCTTGTTTGATTGTTGCACATTTATGGAAAAAAGAGAGAAAGACGGTTTTGCTTGTTGATTCTTAAGGACTGCCAGAAGTCAGCATTTTAAACGTTTGTTTTTGTCTTGGACGTATCTTGACACATGGCCAGATATCCACAGGAATGTGAACAATGCAACAAACAACAAGACTCACCCAAAAGTTGTTGGCTTTGTTTTTCTCTCCAGGAGGTAGTTTTAAGTTGAGCTTACTGGACTTTGCAGAAGTTGCTCTGGAGAAGAGAGTTCTCAAAAGCTTCATTCTAAGAACAAAGTGTTACGTGATGTGCTTTAGAGTCTCGGGTGTCTTCGTACGTGCACGCTGTAACTGTTCCACTCTCTCCCCTTTCTGTTTCACTTCACCTCCAGCTCGTGACAGCCATGTCGGCGGTGTGTCTCAGGCTGCTCTTGCTCCTCCCCCTGGCTTGCTGCGTCCCCTCCCCCTCCAGACCTCCCTCCAGGCTCTGCAGGCGGTGCTGCGACCACCCGGAGACCCCCGCCGCCACGGCCCAATATCAGATACCGGAGGTCCGCACTGTCATCAACATGACCATCCTCAAAGGTACCAGAGCCCGGATTAGCTCCTGTTAGCTTCTGTTAGCTTCTGAGCACGGAATTAAAGTTTACTGGTGCTTCCTGTCTGTTTCCAGTTCTTCTTTTGATACTTGCAGGATGGAACATGGGAAGTCTTTGTCTCTGACTTCGTTTACCGGCAGTGCAGTTAGTGACAGTGTGGGCTCCATGGTAATGTAGCTCTGAGGGGGCGGGGCTTAGACGAGGGTCAATGAAAGTGCTGCAGTTGAACGTTTTCATTAAAACCATCCTTCCTTAAGTATCTGTTTCCTCAATCAGATCTCAGCTTCTGCTTCTACAGATGTTTGTCTGACAACACGCCTTTGTAACCAGGAGAGTAATCATGTATGTTGTAGTGGAACAGTGCTGCTGAAGAGTAGCCGTGCATTGGTGCTTCAGAAAGGAAAGGAGACGCTCCAACCTGGAACCACTTTAGAAATAAAATCAACCTCTTCTTAAAGACTTAGTGAAGGAACCAGGCTGCTAAACAACAGCGACGTTAAACAGCCTTTTACAGTGTCTCTCACAGAAAATCCATATCAACTAATGAATTCATGCGAGCTCTAAAGTGAAGGAAGAAAGACATTTATACTTGTGTTTCCACACAAAGACAGTTTTATTGGGCTGAAGAAGGCAACATTTCAACAGACCTGGAAGGGTTTGTGTGTCGCCTTCTTCAGTCTGACTTCTGTCTACAAAAACACATAAAACAACAACCACGAGGTCAGATGGAGGATCATACCTGACTCGAGCCTCCGGGTCAGTTCTTAGGATAAGAGGAAACGTATGGACTCCATAAGACTTCTACTGTAACACATGACTGACTCAACTCGGGCAACTCTGTGTCAGCGTGTACGAGATGATTATTCTGTGTTTATGCATTTGTGTGGCCTTATTTGTGTGTGTGTGTGTGTGTGTGTGTGTGTGTGTGTGTGTGTGTGTGTGTGTGTGTGTGTGTGTTTAAGCCTGAAGGGAGGAAACGCAGAGAGATATAAAACAAGAGGAAAGGGATTAAGAAAATACAAGGATATTAACGATATCCAAGAACTCACAGCTGGAGAGGGATATTTCTTCTCTTTGCGAGGAACATGTGTGTTTAATATCAGAGCCTGAGCGGCCAACTCAACCAGAGCGGTCCAAACCATGTGTCATCACACTTCATGCGCTGGTCGTTTGATAACCGAACATGCCGATTCTGTTCTGACCCGAGATCAACCCCCGAACCAGCGCTGAGCCGCCGACAGACCCAGAAATAGTGGGCACGCATAGTTTTAGGCAATTAAGTTATTTTTGTGCTGCAGAAGAACCACAACTTCTCCACTGAAAGCTGCAGTTTAAAGTTTGTATTATAAGTATTTTAACCTTTGGAATGTCGTAAAATAAGGAAAGTGTAGATTCCATCAGCTGGTTTGGAGTCAGTGAACTCGGCTTCAGTGTAGTTCGGTCAGACAGACGTTTGCACCGTAGGCTACGAATGTAATCTGCCAGAAAACAGAGTAGAAGAAGAAGTGACCATCTAACCACCTGAGAGAGGAAGATGGAGAGAGGTCTTCATGTCAGCTGGTGTCATGTTTCTCTGTAGACGAAGACAATATAAAGACATTTAAAGGAAGAGGCTGCATGTGGCTCTCATGTGATCTAGATGTTATTCATCAATGTTTCCATAATCTATTTAGTGCATCAAGTCTTTTTCAACAAAGACAAAAAAAGCACTTCAAGCGAGCGTAAAAGATTTGTTTCAGGATGAAAACAGCTTAAAAAGATAAAGTTAGAAGCTAAAAGTGTAAATACATTCAGTGTACCTTCAGTAGCTAGCGTAGCATAGAAGTGCTAACGCTAGTAAACAAGGTGCTAATGTACTCTGCTAATGTTTTCTCCATCACACGACGAGTAAACGGACGCATTGATGAGAGTCGATGGAGCTCTGCTACGCTATGATTGGCCAGTCCCTGTTCTGGAGGCGGGACTTCGCAAGGGGTCAAGTGAGGGAAGTTTTATTAAGTTTTGGAGTTTCCATACAGTTTGCTAATGCGATACTTCAGAATGCGCGTAGACACACATGGATTGGAACTCACTGAACTATAGAATGTCTTTGCGACTGAAGCAGAACTTTCTATTGGACCACGTTCAGGTCCAGCACACTGAGAACTGGACTTTATAACGTGGATGGAAAGTGGAGAGAAAGGATTTAACCCTCACAAGTTGTATTTATGTCTCAAGTTGTTCGTCTTCTTTACAGATGAGGCAATAAAACAAACAGTTCACAGCGTTACTGTAGTGCAGCTGTGCAACAAGGGAACAGACGCTTCACCTGGCACTGAAGCTGCTGATGTGGCAGAAAACACACACACACACACATACATGCACAAATACACACACACATACATACATGCACACACACACACACACCCTTCTCTGTATTGCACTGACTCACTGACTGCTCAGAACAATAAAGTCTGACTTGAGTGTGTGTGTGTGTGTGTGTGTGTGTGTGTGTGTGTGTGTATGTGTGTGTGTGTGTGAGTGTGTCACTTTGTTATTATGGGATGTTGAGAGGTTATTGAGAGGAGCAGCTCTGTGTGATTTTGTGCATTATTCAGATAATGTTCTAAATGATTCATTCTGCCCCAGGAGGAGGAGATGGATTCAAAAGAACAGTTCATTTGGAGACGTGTCGTTGTGTTTCCAGCCTGATGACCATAAATAATATCGTACAATACAAACTGCAGCAATAGAACTAACTGCTTTGTCTCCTACACATTAACACCTTTTCCTTCAAATTAAAGCTCAGTTGTCTCGTATGAGGAGAACGTATTTGAGACGGAAAGCTTTAGAACTTGTATTTTCTGTTTGAGACCCTGTGGCATGAGACGATGTTCCCTCTCGCTGAAATAAACACACGTTATTGCTCCTCATGCTTCATACTGGTCCTCAGCGGAGGTCAGTACAGGTCACAGACAACATAACAATGACTCAGCGTTTTAAAACTGGCTCCTGAACGCACCAGTTAACATTGTGCAGACAGACGTTCAGAGGAATCCCTTCAGATTTATGAGAAGGATTTGGAGCGTCAGACGTGAGAGCTTTCCTGTAGCTTGTTTCCATTTATGAATTTGCAGTCGTAATAAAAGTCAGAAAAAGCTTAATGGCGTTGTCTGCATGTCGGAGTGTTTATTTATTGTCGTTTACTCAGTAAGAGCCGAAACTCAAAAAACAATCGCGACATCTGGACCAGCCGGGACTGTTTACGAGCACGACAACAGACAAAAACAAGATATCAGCGTCTCAATGAAAGACTTCTTCCACGTGTTAAAAGCTCAAATATTATAATGTTCCGATTAACAACCAGAGATCACCAGCGGAGTAAGAAGTCCGATCAGTTAACGCTCCATTCCTGCATTCAAAAAAAGATTTTATTTCATTTTATTTCTGTGTTCTTAACTTTATTGTACTAATTGATTATTCCATGTTTCTTGAGTAAAGTAACTATAACTGTAAAGTAAGAGTAGTGAGGCACAATGTCTCCTGTGAAATGTTGTGAAGTAGCATAAAGGGGTTAAATAAGAAAGTATGATTATTCTCCCGATGTTTCTTCTCATCCACGCAGGTGATAAAGGAGACAGAGGGGACAAGGGTACACTTGGCAAGCCCGGTTTGGAGGGAGCGGTGGGCCACCGAGGACCCGTGGGCCCTAAAGGCACCAAAGGCCAGGCCGGCTCCCCTGGAGACGCCTGCAAGATCCCTCACTCCTCCTTCTCGGTGGGCCGTCGCAAGTCGCTGCACAGCATAGACTACTACCAGGCGCTGGTGTTCGACACGGTGTTCGTCAACCTCCAGGAGCACTTCAACATGTTCAAGGGCAAGTTCTACTGCTACGTGCCGGGGATCTACTTCTTCAACGTCAACATCCACACCTGGAACTTCAAGGAGACCTACCTGCACCTGATGCACAACGACAAGGAGCAGGTGATCCTGTACGCCCAGCCCAGCGAGAGGTCCATCATGCAGAGCCAGAGCGTCATGATGGACCTGGCCCTGAACGACGAGGTCTGGGTCCGGCTCTACAAGAGGGAGAGGGAGAACGCCGTGTACAGCGACGACGTGGATGTTTACATCACCTTCAACGGATACCTGCTGGCACCGAGCGTCCAGTGAGGATGGCGGGAGGAGTGCTTCCTCTGTTTTGCCAAGAAAAGGAGAACAAAAGGAGGACGTTACAAGTTTGGTGCTTATTAAAAATCCCTTTTTACAGCCTGGAGAGGAATATTCTGTGCTTTCTTTAGATGAGGACCGCCCAAAATAAACCAAGAGGAACGGTGAAGAGAGGCCGGCAGCACAGCACACGGCTAGGAAGAATGACTTTCACTACAAATACACCTTTGTACAACGTGAACCACTGTTCCTACTCCTGTGCTGTGCTTCGTCTCCTCTCCATCCCTTCAGGGACTTCGTGTGTAAACACAAGCTGTATCAGGAATCCTACATCCGTGCAGTCGGTTATGCATCCTTACTGTGAGTAGAGGGCTTCTGTCGGACTCAGATGTGTCCGGACAGACTGCTGTCACACCTTTCAGTTGGTGCCTCCTAGAAGAACTCTTTAAAGGGTTAGTTCACCTTAATTACAACAACCTGAGACGTATACGGCGTCTCTACGTCACTCCTCAGTCCTAATATGGTCACTTCCTCTTCATTTGTTGCAAAAAAAACAAGATGGCGACGGCCTCAATCAAAGATGGCGACGCCGAAATCGCCAAACTCGAAGCTTCAAAACGGCTTCTGACTACGCGGACGGGAATGTGCGATACCAGTAACAGTAGCATTTCCTTTAAAGTCATACGATACCTTTCGTATTCTACTTTATTCTATTCTTGGATGCGAGTAGAAAAAGGTTTGAATGCAGATGTCGTTCAATACTTCTGAGTACTGCGTTATTCTAGTCCTGATATCCAGCCCTGCTGATACCTGAGGCATCGGCTCTGATCACAATCACAGAGGAACAAATATCTCAGGAAATCTGAAGCCTTTGTTCTTAAAATATGCTTTTAAATTAAATTATTCTTTGATTCGCAAATATTAGTTCTTCATCTTTAGCGAAAATAAGACCTTTCAGTTATTTCTCTATATTTGGAACTTTTGGAAAGTTCTTTAGATTCTACAGTTTTAATTGACCATGATGCTGCTGGGTAATGTAGGCCGTCCAGGGTTCATTTGAAGGTTAATATGTCGACAAAGTTATAACGTAGTCTAAAACAGCAAACCTGTGAAAACCCTTCAAACTAAAGTGGAGTCATCTGCAGCTGCTGTAAGAGAGGAATCACGTGTCCTGTATTCTTGGTGAACTGAGCCTTTAAACAGAAGTTTATCCCAACACATCAAAACAACAAATAAAGGTGCTTCATCTCCAGATGCAGGAGTGCATTGTGGGTTTCATACGATGTATTCTTACACAGACTTCTGCAGAGCAGTTCATGTAAATAGCTGTATATTAGCTGTCTTTATATTCTGACCCGGTGCTCCCACTCACTGCTGGGGCTGAACTCTGTGTGTGTGTGTGTGTGTGTGTGTGTGTGTGTGTGTGTGTGTGTGTGCACAGTATTTCTTCTCTGTTCTGCATCACGAGCAACAAAAACACACTTGATTATGAAAAATTAAACGTTTTCAGAGTGAAAACAGTGAAATCAGGAGTGTGTGTGTGTGTGTGTGTTCCATTTAGGTGTCACGATGTTTTTAATCTCTTCTTTTTCTTTGAAAACATTGCAAACGCACATTTCTGCAGAGGACCTCATTCTAAGTCTCAACATCACAATCACAACATCCAGTTTTAAACTTGGCTCTGAATGTGTTTCCTATGAGGGAGATGGTATTTAATAAGATTTAACCCCAAAAAAGCCTCCAACTCTCTAAAGCCGACCAACAAAACCGATGCGAGGATGTGAGGATGTGAGGACGTGAGGATGTGAGGATGTGAGGATGTGAGGAGGCGAGGATGCGAGGATGTGAGGACATGAGGATGTGAGGATGTGAGGACGTGAGGATGTGAGGATGTGAGGATGTGAGGACGTGAGGATGTGAGGATGTGAGGAGGCGAGGATGCGAGGATGTGAGGATGTGAGGAGGCGAGGATGCGAGGATGTGAGGATGCGAGGATGTGAGGACATGAGGATGTGAGGATGTGAGGATGTGAGGATGCGAGGACATGAGGATGTGAGGATGTGAGGACGTGAGGATGCGAGGATGTGAGGATGTGAGGACATGAGGATGTGAGGATGTGAGGATGCGAGGATGCGAGGATGTGAGGATGCGTCTCTGCAGCATGCCGGCTCCGTCTCTCGGCCACATCTCTCCCATTAGCCGTACCGCCGTCCTCAGGGAGGCTTCGCTCGAGGAGAAGCAGGCTGCAGCGTTGTCGATACTTTAAGCCTCGAGTGGAGATCTGAACAAAGCTCTGCTGGGAGAACAAGCAGGACATGAGAAGAGTTTCCTGACGCTGTTCCAACACGCACGAGCTGCCACTTTAACGAGCAGCTGACTTTGGAGAGTTTAGGCCCGTCTGACTTTGTGCTAAAGACACGCTGGGAAAATACAAGAAGCATGAATTGACAACGTTTCAATTTAAACATGCAAAGAATAAAAATGCAAAACTGACAATTAAACTGTGCGCCCAAACCCTCTCAACATATTAACGCTCAGTCAGCTGCAGCAGCTTCACTTAATAAATAATCAAGTGGCGTGAAATCTCTCTCAATTATCCCCGCTGAGCATAAAACAGACCAAGAGAAGAAAGTGAGCACAGACGTGTTTCTCAACTATTTCAGAGTAAACAAGAGAAAATGTACGATAGAAAAATATTTAAAAAAAGCTTATGAATAGATGTGTTCCAATGCTCAGTCTGTGTATAAGCATCTTTTGGATGTATATATGCATGTACGTGTGTAATTGACGCCGTTCCTTTAAGAAGCACAGCTGGATGGAGTCAGTAATTAATTTTAAGTACTTTTTGGAAATAACTTCACCAAAGACTGAACTCTGAGGCGGTTACGGTGGATGTTTCATCAGACTACATTCGATTGTACAGGTGTAGCTAATTAGGAGAGTGTGTATTATTCACACGTTCACCTGTGAACTATTCTGATGATGATTCTAAATGAGAAGAGGACGCATCACCAACGTTGTGCACTGATTTGTGGACTGCGGTTTAGAAGCTTCGAGTTCTGCATTTACTCATCCTGTTCTTCTTCTGCAATCTGGAAGAGATCTGGTCTGTGGACCGGTCTCTGCTGGAGGATCTGGGTCTGTCCACGGTGGACCGGTCTCTGCTGGAGACTTCTCTCTGATGGTCTCTTTACTGATGGAGGTCTGATAGAGGATCAGGACTACACTGAGACTGGTTCATGTGGATCAGGACTACACTGAGACTGGTTCATAGAGGATCAGGACTAAACTAAACTAAAGGATCTTAATTGACTTTGCATTGACATCACTTCTGTCCTGAGCAACACAATAACTACAGTGAGTAAATATTCCTCGTAGTAACTTTACAGAAGTATAAAAATCAGAATCATGAACATGTGTCTCCTGCTGTAACCTATAGCAACTGGTTCCTGTTCATCCAGTCACAACACTGAACACTCTTCATCCTTCACACGGACAGACCAGCACACAATGCAAGAGGCTGAAGGAGGTTCACCAGGCTGTGGATCCTCTGAGCTCACACTGTCGGTGTCACACCCATAGAAACACCAGGAGGCCTTTTGCATCCTGCAGTGATGTAACTGATGAAGCAGGAGGGAGATCGGATGGGGGGGGGGGGTTAAGATAAATGTTATGAGACTGTAGACAGGTTAGAGACTGAGCCCCGGGGCGAGCAGCTGTGTTCAGGGTGGCGGAACAGGAAGAGGCAGCGCTCTGATTATTACAACCACATGACCTCTGACCTCACTCGTCGGTCAGGGGGTGTGGGGGGGGGGCAGGTAGGAGCAGCTGGGATTCATGGAAAGGGGAAAGTAACGAGCGTACGAAGAAAATCAAAAGACGTAACAACTTGAAATCACAAATGTTCAGCTCGTGAAAACCCCGAGAAGTGAAACCTATGAATCTATGAATGTGCCTCTGCTGCACGATCCGTTCATGCTCCTCCACAGTACGCAACACACACTCTGAGGGTCGCCCTGTATACACCAGCGAGCTACAGCGTGTGTGTGTGTGTGTGTGTGTGTGTGTGTTGATGGAGACACATTGAGGTCATTCAGAGTTTGGTGTTGGCACCGGTCTGCAGCTGCTTTCCTTTCTTTCTTTCTTTCTTTCTCTGCTGCACAATGAACCGGTACGAGAAGTGAAGCATCGACTCTGCGTTACATGAACAACAACACGAGGATTATGAAACAGCAGGAAACTCGGTCGAGATGCGTGAAATTAAAGCCTGAGTCGGGATGAAGAAGTGAGTGTGGCTCAGTGAACACTGTTCATAACCTTTATTAATCAGAGACGAGAGAACATCATGTAATATCTCAACAAAATACATCTTCACTTCATTATGTTTTCATCAGAAACAGCCCGAACATAATATCATTTACATTTTGTAATAAATGATTACATATTTAAGTTGTTTTTATAATTATATTTTATTTATTTATCTGATAACTAGTTAGGGGTCACATTTCAATAATAAAGAGAATATATATGTTTTGATCTTCCATGTCACCGTGTCCCACAGACGTCCTAACAACGTCTTCAAACAAACACTATGGAATAATTCATCACAAAGTGAAGGGAAATGTATGACTGTTAATGCACTGCTTATTAATCATTGAGTGAAAACGTGTTACATTTGGTCGAGTTATAACACAACACGGTGTTATTAACGGTGTTATTACACAGCGTGTTGCTACAGGTCTAGCATGAGAGGCGAGCAGGCTGATTATACGGCGCGTCACCGTGAAACAGCTGCACGCAGGTTCCCTTTAGTAAAGCAGGTACCATGTAAACAACGTACCGTAAGTACAGAAAGCACCCGTCATCAAATATCACCAACGTAACTTCTGAATAACTCAACAGCACTTTGGGACGAGGACACAGGTCTCCTGCGTGAAAGTCCTGTTTGTTTGTCCCTCTCGGTGTTCATGACACGTCTCCTCACAGCCGAGCAGAGTCACGCCTCTGCGTCACAGTCAGTACAGACCACGTGATGCAAAAAGCAAGAATGCGTTTCCTCTGCAGCTGAAGGAGAGACGTTGATACTAACACACCTTCAGAGGCTTCAGAGGAAGCTCAGCGGCTCCACCGGACTGAGAACTTCTCGTGACCTCTCGTGTTAAACAGCGGAGACGTTTCTACGAGAGGAATCAGAAGACATCACAACGCATGATGACGGCTTACACTGTTTTACTGCGTGCATTGATATCTTAAGTGTTTGTGTTTCAACCATGAATGTTAATGAAAGTGACCGACTGTATTTGAGGATTCCAACTTTGTCCTCTTCACATTCCCGTTGTCTCTGTCTGTCCCTCATCACTCACTGACTCTGTTCTCCTGTGAAAGCCTCCTCACCTCATCATCTGGGTAATGGCTCTTAGGAGAGAGCTGCCAGAGCGCTGCAGGGTGAGTCAGATATGAGGGAGGGAGGTGCATGGAGGTGCCAGACGCCGCTCAACGCTCCGCTGGCCTGATCTTATCTGATCTTATCTGATCTTATCTGATCTTATCCGGCGGAGAAGGTCGAGAGTTGAACGAAGACGAGCAGATTCAGATCCGTGCAAACGAGGAGGAGTCTGGTCAACAGAGGACGGACTCGTGCAAAGTGAGCCGCTGTGTGATGATATTGATTATAGGAGTAGAAGGGTTCAGACAGACGTCTGTGGATGACTTCGTCTCGAGGCTGTCACTTATAATCTGTAAGATATTCAGGCTCTCATAATAAAATAATAAAATAATAAAATAAACATCTAGCTTCTGTCTTCATGAAAGGTTTCAATCTGCGTTCATTCTCTGGGAAAATCACTGCGTTTGTATTGTGATGGAAACATGATCTGCTCAGTGAACACGAGTACTGCTGAAGGTCCATGATGATGCCTTCAGGCTCTGCTCAGTGAACACGAGTACTGCTGAAGGTCCATTATGATGCCTTCAGGCTCTGCTCAGTGAACACGAGTACTGCTGAAGGTCCATTATGATGCCTTCAGGCTCTGCTCAGTGAACAGGAGTACTGCTGGAGGTCCATGATGATGCCTTCAGGCTCTGCTCAGTGAACACGAGTACTGCTGAAGGTCCATTATGATGCCTTCAGGCTCTGCTCAGTGAACACGAGTACTGCTGAAGGTCCATTATGATGCCTTCAGGCTCTGCTCAGTGAACACGAGTACTGCTGGAGGTCCATGATGATGCCTTCAGGCTCTGCTCAGTGAACAGGAGTACTGCTGGAGGTCCATGATGATGCCTTCAGGCTCTGCTCAGTGAACACGAGTACTGCTGGAGGTCCATGATGATGCCTTCAGGCTCTGCTCAGTGAACACGAGTACTGCTGGAGGTCCATTATGATGCCTTCAGGCTCTGCTCAGTGAACACGAGTACTGCTGGAGGTCCATGATGATGCCTTCAGGCTCTGCTCAGTGAACACGAGTACTGCTGGAGGTCCATGATGATGCCTTCAGGCTCTGCTCAGTGAACAGGAGTACTGCTGGAGGTCCATCATAACATTATCATGATGTGTTCACGCGTCGTCTGTAGAATGTAGTTCTGGTGATAAACGTTTGAAGGAGATGTTTTCACATGAATATAAAATAGATATTAGAGATGAATTATGAGCTGTTTAACCTCCTAACGAGCTCTAAACTCATCATTATACATCATTAACACGATGACATTTGTTTTTAATCCATAAAAATACAATATTTTATTTCCTCATTTGCTTTGTGGTTTTATGAAGAAATAAACGTCTTTTGATGGTTTAAAGTATTCTGGATCCTTGTAGACCAGCTGCTAGATCAAACAACAAAGAGATCTGTTTCTGTCATCAATGATCAATAATTAGTATCAGCATCATATTTGCTCCCTTCTTTCCTTTCAGCTGATCCGGAGCTCTGTGATCCGTTACAGAGCTCCACCGCCTGCAGACCATGAGCCTGCTGTTACCTTGTGGCTCTCACCTGATTGGCTAATGCTCCCAGCATGGGTCCTAGTGTCCCCCTGCTCCACATAGGGACCACCTGGAACGACATGAACTGATAATTAAATACATGTTGTGTAGTCTGATCCCAGTGCTGTTGATGAGCAACACTGCGCTGCTTCAGTACGTCTGTAGAGTCGGGTTTTTTTAATCTGCAGAGCAAACAAGGCCAAGGTTCTCTGGAGGACACGAGATCCTCCCTCAGGCAGATGTTCAGCGTTATCGCTCCATCAGAGGCTAATTTAGTCGTTTGGTTT
Organism: Anarhichas minor; assembly: GCF_050575085.1. Lineage (NCBI taxonomy): Eukaryota > Metazoa > Chordata > Actinopteri > Perciformes > Anarhichadidae > Anarhichas > Anarhichas minor. Next base: position 1,584,839 of record NW_027466560.1, on the reverse strand, counting down.
CCTGAGCCAGCGAAGGCAGCTGACGGGGCAAATCCTCAAGGAGGCGGATCAGGTTTCTGCTGCTGATCCAGGCCCACGATGCTCTCTCGGGAGTCAAGACTCCTAAACACACGCTGCAGGTCACGGCTCTTATCTGCTCCGTGCACAGCGAAGCGGTGTCGAGCTGGGAGAAGAGCAAGGTCGGCACTCGAAGATCACGACTTTCATTTGTCGAAACACCAAAAGAGTCTCTTGTACAGGATCGTCCTTACCTGTCCTCGTCCCACAGGAGGTCATGTGACGATAGCCCCGTGTCTCTCTTCATGAATCATATCAGTGTTGTAGGTATCGGTGTGAATGTAAAGGTAATGCTGCTGTTACTGGTATCGCCCCTTTCCCGTCCGCGGAGTGAGAAGCCCTTTTGAAGCCTCGAGTTTGGCGCCATCCTTAATTAAGGCCGTCGCCATGTTGTTTTTTCCACAACCAGTGAACAGGAAGTGACCATATGTGGACTGAGGAGGAGTGACGTAGAGACGGCGTATACGTCTCTGGTAGAGACCTGTCAATCACCGTGTAGCCCCGCCCTAAAGCATCCCCTGCTTTATGGTCTGTTTGACTCTAAATGGACCATAATGTACTAAATGAACATCATGCTGTATTGAAGAAGATTTGAAACTAGAGATTGAGACCATAAACTCATGCTTACAATGTTTACTGAGGTAATAAATCAAGAGAGAAGTAGAGTCATTTTCTCATAGACTTCTATACAACCAGAGGAGTCGCCCCCTGGTGGACACTAGAGAGAATGCAGCTTTAACACATGAAGCATCAGCTTCACTCGGCAGAACTCGGAGGTTGCCGTCTGGTCCAAACAGTGAGCTCCAGCTGGATGAAGAGCCCTCTAGGTCTAGAGATGATGAAGCTCGCTACATGTCAATCATGATACGACCACGTCCCCCTGTGCTGTTGCTTTAGAGAACAGAGGTGGTGATGAACACGAAGACACAGAGAGATATTCATAAAAATGGGGACGAAGCAATAATCTCACAGAAGGCCTCGAGTTCTCGTTCGTGCCAACGCTCAATGTGTGACTTGATTGAAGACGACTTTTCACCCGCTAATCAACCTACTTGACGGCAGGTTATTCCTTCATCCAGCCCGGAGGTATCTGGAATCTGCAACAGGCGCCTGAAGAAGCAGAGAATGTGATGTAACAGTAAAGCAACTCTGATGTCAGCGATGTGACTCAAACCCTTGATGGTGAATAGATTTGATGCTCTGCTGCTGGTCCTGGGTTCATTATCGCTGGTTTCAACCACCGCCTCACCGCCTCTTCCTCGTCCGTTCAATACAATCAGTCGGTCAATCGGAGGCTTTTCATTCAGTGTATGTCTCACGTGTGCGATTCTTGTTCTGGGCGATCAGAGCAGCAGAGCCGAAGCCTGCAGCAGTAGTAGAGACGGTCCAGTTGACGGTCTTTACATCAGGCTGCTCTCATCCAGCGTTCGTAGCTAAACCTACAAAAAAGTACGTTTATTTTGAAAAGACTATTTACATGTTACGTGCTGAGATTTAAATGTATCGTTGGACTTTTCGCAGGAACATTCAGGAGTAAATCTTGGTATGATATCATACGAGTCATAACTTCTGCTCTGAAGAAGATCCAAGAAGAACATTTTACAGAATGTTTCAACCCGTTCTCACTCGCTGCTCTGGTTTTGTCAACGGTAGCCAAATGTTGAACATTTTTTAGCTGTAGAACATTTCTCACTCGATGTGGACGTTATAAGCTATAATAAGGACTTTCACACTCCCCTCTTATCCAGATCAACTTCGCCTCAGTCCGTCTGACCTCCACAGTCCGGTCGGTCTCCTGGTGGGCCGGAGCCGCTCAGAGTCTGAGGTGCAGAACCACAGCCTGCCGGAATGTCCCGCCGCAGAACTGACCCACCCACGACAGAGGCTGTATCTGCAATAAACAAGAACACACACACACATGTATACTGTATATACATACTACACACACACAGACCAGCCAGCAGGTACTCTCGCACACACACACACACACACACACACACACACACACACACACACACACACACACACACTGTCTGTCTGGCTCTATTTTTGGGGGGGCTTCTAAATTACAGAGTAGTTTGACCTAGTTAGTCTGAACCCACCCTGAGCTTTTCTGAGAAGCCACACACACACACACACACACACACACACACACACACACACACACACACAGCACCATGCAATACAGGAGCAATACCCCCGTTGAGCCTGAGGCCTTCTGCAATCTCTTCTCGCTCTGCAGCAGCTATCTGGAGTTTCCCGTCTGCAGGAGGTTTACTTGCGATTATTTTCATTAATGCTGACTCACGGGGCCTCCGGCTCTCACCAGACGCATTTTCATTTTTTTTCGGGCGACATTTCTGTTCAATCTGTTCGTAAACTAAAGTCAAACTAAACTTGGTTTGCGTAAAAGCTGTCAATCAAACCCTGGTGCGGAAACAGCAGAGCTTCTCCTCTCTGCTGGAGACCAGGACGTGTTGCTGGACCCACTGGAGGGAAGGGAGGCACAGGAGAACCAGAACCAGGACTGAGAGGGTCAGACTGTCAGACCCTGCTGCAGTAACATGAGAGGTTTCCTAAAGGGAGTCTGGTGCTCAGAGACACTACCACTTTAGTCCACAGGGGGCGACAGAGTCAACACAAAATGAAAGTTCTTCGTAGTAACTTTTAAATAAAAACGATATAAATTTGAACATTTGGGGTCATGACACTTTGGATTGTTAATTATCTTCTTGTGATTACTTGGTGTTGCAGACAGTGTTCACTGTGTCTCGTGCATTGTGTTGCTGTATTTTAGCTGAGAACAGAATCACGATGTAACCAGAATGCTCCACGCTGCTCCTCTCTGATCTCACATCATCCTCCCTTCTGTTTCCTTGTTTCCTCCTTTATAATTCCATTTGTGCACCACGTCCCATTTAATTCTCTCTCTGTGTTCCCCGTACAACGCTCTGTGTTCCCCGTACATCGCTCTGTGTTCCCCGTACATTGCTCAGGGTTCCCCATACATCGCTCTGTGTTCCCCGTACATCGCTCTGTGTTCTCCGTACATTGCTCAGGGTTCCCCATACATCGCTCTGTGTTCCCCATACATCGCTCTATGTTCCCCGTACATCGCTCTGTGTTCCCCGTACATCGCTCTATGTTCCCCGTACATCGCTCTGTGTTCCCCGTACATCGCTCTGTGTTCCCTGTAATTCTGGAGAAAAGCTTTTTAATTGAACGGTCATTATCCGCTGAGACGGCGGCGCGAGTCATCAACGATTAGGAACGACACAAAGAGGATATTAGAGGTGATGAGATTAGCTTAATTGTTTGCTGTCGACTGGAAACCAACTGGTGTCTGAAGACTAACAGTGATGCAGAGCTCACGAGGACGGACCTGAAGAGTTAATCACGTTCATCCTTCGTTTGCTCTCTTAGAGTTACAAATTAATAATCCGTGACTTGACTAAATATCTACTGAAACAGACTCTTTAAGTCATGACTCAAATGTTAAATATGCACCTCTGTTGCTTTCTGCAATTATTCAAGTGGTACCTGCGGAGCAACTTGCTGCCAGCGAAAGCAACCCCGCTGAACACTTCATGATGAGTTAAACAGGCTTTAAATAAAAGTAAATGTGCATGAGAAGTCTTCTCTGAAAGCACTGGAAACCTTACAGCGATAAAGGAACAATAGAGTGAGGACTACACACCTCTGATCATGTGCTGGAACTTAAACCAGAAGGATTCTGGGTAATATTCGGTGTTTGAAGGCAGCAGGAGCTGCAGGACTGAAGGAAATGTGCGTTTAATCATGAACTTATAGATTTAGTAATCCGGTCTTTCAGTTGCTTTTCCCTTTCAGGGTTTAAAGATGTGTTGAAGAGAAACACAACAAACATTCTACATAATGAGCTTACAAACACACGGAAGGATGAGACACTAAAGTGTGCAGTTTGTGTCAGAAACTCTCTTCTGCTGAGGGAACGACAGACAAAGAGCCGAATAAATAGCCGATGAGAGGAGGACGTTAACGAGGTGACAGGTGAAAACAATCAGGACGAGACACGAGGACAGGAAGTGAAGCAGAAAGGTGAGGATACCAAAATAAAACAGGAAATAAGGACAAAAAAATGGGAACAACAAAAACCTCAGAGCAAAGCGAGACATGACATCTTCACACACACACGGGTACATGCATCCTCAGCACTGTATGCATTGCATCTATTCATGTATCTATTCATGTATCTATTCATGTGAATTCTTGAGGATTCTTAGATATAAAATGAACTAGCTTTGTAAATGACCAGAAAACCTTTTTATTTTAAATAAATGTGAAGCCATTTGTCAGTTCCTCTGCGGTCCACTAGATGGCGCTCTGAGGCCCAACAGTGGCCCACGGACCAGTGGTTGAGAACAGCTGCTCTCACTTCATCCACAACTAAACTACTGGTGAGTAGTTTATGAGGAACCTCAGCCTTTAACGGGACAAACATTCACCAGTTCATCCGTTTAATGACATCTGCTGGTCTTTCACCGCTACTGAGCAGAAACACGCTTCATCTAAAGGAACCAGAGTTAAACAGAATATTTAAAGTGTCCGGATCCAACAGGAAACATGAAGTTAGGCTGAAGCAACATCAGAGAACAAATAAAAAACAAAGAGCGGGCGATGGAGCAGCAGAGACACTGCAGCGCTTTAGACTGGGAACACCAGGACACGGGGACACTGGGCCCAGGTGTTCCCAGTTGGTCCTGATGATCCCATCACCAGGTGTCTGGAAAACATGACACATGACAGAGGAAAGCAGCTTCATCACAACATTCATACATCACTGTTTACACCTGTGTGTATCTTGTAATAACGTTAATCTTACAAATCTTATAAATGTTATATAGATGTGTCTTCAGACCCTTTTGTTGGTGCCTCATTGTCTCCACATTCCTGTGTGTGTGTGTGTGTGTGTGTGTGTGTGTGTGCCCCGTCACCCTGGTCCTCTGTGGCCGATCTGGCTCTTAAACTGGACATTAACTGGATGTGTAGCCATAAAGTCGCTCCACCTCCTCCTCTCTCCTCATCCTCATCCTCCTATTTTTTTGTTATTTTGTGTGAACAAGACCAACATGGGGGGGAGGGCATTCTCTCTGTCACTTATATAATATATATATATTATATATAATATGTATATATTATATATAATATATATATATTATATATAATATATACACTTACGTCTTAGAATGTTCTCCTCCTGATAAAGGACCTCCTGACTGTCAGCGTGCAGCGTGCTGGTTGTAGATGAACCAGTGTTCCCAGTGAAGCGTCCTAACGAGCTGTAATGAGTGACGTGTGCAGCGGTGCTGCCCTCTAGTGACACCACCAAGTACTGCAGTCAGGACACGACACAGCTCGGATAAAATTTTAAAATTAATTTATTATACGTCTTTGTCATAGAACTCATTACTTTTTGTTCATGGTTAACATACAGCCATTCATATAGAGAACACATGAGTTGTTTTTTATTCATCATTTTCAATTAACTTAGAAATGTACACTCTTCTTTGTGACCCCACAGAGGAGAAAAATATCCGGTTTTCAAAAGTTTATTTTCTCATTTGTTTCTTTTTTTCCCCTGAGGGAAAAGGCCCTCCTCCTCTTCCTCCTCCTCTTCCTCTCATTTGGATGATTGGATGTCGAGGCAAGGGAACACCTGAACACACTGGCACAATGATGAACACAGGCGGAGGGCTGATGCATTCTGGGAGCTGAACACCGAGCCACTAAACAACACACACACTCTCTCTCTCACACACACACACACACACTCTCTCCGGCACACCAATTACAGAGACCCATTAAAACATTTCAAAATAAAAGCACAGAATAATAATAAATGACCCCCCACAAAAAACAAGAAAAAACAAAGCCCAAACAATGATATAAAAAATAAAACTATGCGACCATATACAATCATTATCAGTGCATGTGGACTGAGGGAGGCAGGGGATACAGGTTGTGTTATTGTTCAATGTCACAATATGTAATAAGCTCAGATGTATAAAAATGATTTCTTTGCTTTTCTGGGTTTTTCGAGGCTTCGTCGGGCGGGGGGGTTTGTGTTTCTGTGTTTCTCTATTAGTGGACAAAGATAGAGCAGAACAACAGACAGAACCAGAACAGAACCCGTCTGCTAATCGCTCCAGTCTCATTTAGGTTTCATCCAACAGAAACACACATTTCATCACCTCGTTCGCTCACATTGTAAACCGTGTTATTATTATTTTCATCACAGCAAAGTCTGCGTAAAGAATGGAGGGCTGAATCTGGCAACGTGGCGGGAGGATTGGACGGATTTGGACCTGGCAACCGGCCCTGTTGGTTAATTGGCTGCAGACCGCACGCTTGGCCCCTGGGGGACATGAGACCGGGTGCCAGTCATCTGCCGATGTGTGTGTGTGTGTGTGTGTGTGTGTGTGTGTGTATCCAAACAATATGCTGTCTTCTGTTTGTTTGTCCTTTTTTTTCAAGGACAAGATGGACGGAAGGTGGGAGGAGTGCTTGTGTATGTGAGAGGACAAGCAGGACGCCTCCTAGTGGTCACTGTGAGGACAAGCCAGTGTGTGTGTGTGTGTGTGGACGAGGCTCATCTAAGCAGCAGCTATCAAATCCTTCGCTAAGCCCCGCCCCTCTAACGCGTGGCACGGTTTCAGGCTGGTTTGGTGGAAACGTTGTGTAATAGAGACACTCGTTCCCCGGAGATATACGTTCATAAAACACACAAATCAGATCATATTTCTTCTGGGAGTACAGTTAGTGACAGTGTGGGCTCCATGGTGACGTAGCTCTGACAGCGTAGCAGTGGGAGGGGGGCGGGGCTTAGCCAGGGGTCAATAAACCAGGAAGTCACACCGTCTTCACACCAGAACAATGGAACCCTGTTTCTGTTCCAAGTCTGTGGAGGAACAACACGTTGTTTGTGGGTTTTCAGGTTGCAGACGGACAACAAGTTGTGAAGTAGAGAAGTCAAACTGATCCAGTGAGTTTGTTTTGTTTAACGATCCACTCTATGAAACCCGTTGTGTGATCTGTTACGTGTTCACGAGTCTCTGGCTTATTTTGTGCTGCTGCTAAACGAAGCCGTCAACACAACACAACAAATCATAACCCTGTTTAAGATACAATACATCGCCCGGCTAGCTAACAGTTACGTCTTTCATCAAAACTAAAAATAAACAAACAGATATATATCCCCACATTCATATACACATATGTATATATATGTGTATATATATATATATATATGTGTACGCATTAAAAAAACAAAACACAACCCTCCAATAAGGTGCAACTCATAGTTTAACAGACAGACGTACTGTCTGCATCGCATCATGCAACTTAAATAAAAAGCTTTTTTTCCAAAAGATTATCGTCGTTTTTGTTTGTTTTTTCTTTTTCAGTTTGGAGGAAAAAAACAAAACCAAACAAAGAAACAGAAGATCGGTGATAAAAGAAACAACACAATAAAAAAAAAGCACCAAAGCAGAAGCATCCAGCCGTCAGACAGAGAGCACGAAACAAGAGATGATTATTCTCTGCATCCCGGGTTCCTCTCGGCTCGAGGGCTCCGGCCCAAACCGGCTCTGAGCGACGACAAAATAATGGCTTTTTATTTTGGTCACACAATGACGAGCCTTCATAGCACACGGAGCGGATACAGTACTCTGACTGTTTCACCGGCAGAGGACACGGCCATAACCCGACCACACACACACACACATACAGTGCAGCCTCTGTCTGTGTGTGTGTGTGTGTGTGTGTGTGTGCTGTTGTTATATGCATTCGCAAAATCCATGTGTGAAGGAAACTGAGTTATGAACAGAAACAATATTCAAATAAAGAAAACCGCCCTTGTGAATGAAGTGGCAACGTGATGCGATTAAAAGGTTAAACGGTAAATATGATGTCATAACACAACACAGCAAACAAGATGGCCGCCACAGTGTGAAGTCTCCTTTACGGCATCGAAGGAGGTAAATGATCTGTGGAGTGGAGACAGTGCTCTCACACACACACACACACACACACACACACACCGCCTTATAAAGACATTAGATATCAAGCTGCCAAGTGGATGACGTTCCAATTAAAAATAAAAGTACAAAAAAACAAAGTTAAATAGTAAAACAGAGCCACAAAAAAAAAGTGTTTCTCAAACTTCCACCAAAAACAATATTAAAACAGAAGGAAAGACACAAAACTTCATGCAAAAAGTGCAAAAATAAAACCGACCAATAGAGACCGTCAGTGGTTACCAGTCCCTCCCTCTTTATCCCCCCCCCCCCCCCCCCCTCCGCCTCCCCCCCCCTCCCTTTTTCTTTACGCCGCCATCGTCTCGCTCTCTGCCTTCGGCTCGGCAGCTGAGTTCAGGTTGCAGGTATAGACTCAAGTTACGAAGCAGAACGCACACCCGCACACCCACCCACCCACCCACACGCACGCACGCACGCACGCACGCACGCACGCACACACACACACACACACACACACACACACACACACACACACACACACACACGCGCACACGCGCACACACACACACACACACACCACGTGGGACAGAGTATGTGGACACCTGAACAGGACGCCCGTGTGTGATTGTTTACCACCAGATGGATGGAGCTCGGCTGCAGGGGATTTCCTCCCATTGAGCCACAAGAGCGTTCGTTAAATCATCTCAAAGGTGGTGTTGAGGTTCTCCCACGTCTCTGTGCACCTTACTTTGGCCACGTCGGCATTGTAGGAAGAGGAAAACGTTGCCACAAAGATATAAAATATGACTAAAGGACTTGAAAACGTATGTTCGCCATCGACTTCCTACAGTGAGCGACGGGACCCTCCGTGAACACCATTTTCTGCCAACGTGGGGCAGTTTTTGGGGAATGTGCTCATTCGCTCTCTTACCAGGAGTTAGCTGAGCTTATTGATACCACTCCTGTGTCTGCATGCTAGGTATGATATCGGCTAACTTAGCTTAGCATAAAGCAATGCTAAGAGCCTGATCAGACACGACGTGTTTCAGCAGCCTTGTAATTGTTTTCAACCGGAGTGAAGCGTTTGGCGCCGTGCTGTCTTGCTGTCCACATACAGCAAGCAACCGTGGAGGCAACCGTACAGCCAATCATCGGACCACATGTCCACCACATGACTTCTGTTCACGGCCTCTGGCCTGTTTGAGTTTTGTCTTTGTGAAGGTGAACCGGACGAGTTGGAGATTTCTCCAATGCTGATAAACGCCATGAATGAAATTCACCTCTATTGTCAAAGGGCGACACATCTCTGAGAGTCTGTGCAGCGGGATGTTTCAGCACCAGAGGGAAGTGTTTCATAACCGGCCCTTAAGATAATAGTATTTCTATGTTTGAGTGCAACGCTCGTGGTTAGCAACACCCGGCACTTTCCCATCGGCGGTGACACATCGTTGCAGCTGTCGGACTTAATGCGATCGCTCCGCTCGTGGAATGCGAATGCTTTCCGTCGTTTCCACGAAGAGGAACAACAACACGTTTGCAGCCAAGACGACCGCAGCAACACGGGAGGCGTGTGCTGGTTCCCATTCCTAAAATATCCTCCGAGAAGCGTTGAAGTGTTCGAACACACGAGATGAGGCGTCACAACTCCGACCGAGGAAGACCGAGGAAGTACACCTGGCACTTTGTTTCTCCGTATATCATTCAAAAGGCTTCAGAACATTCCAGAACCGCTCAGCAGCAAAACCCAACGACAGAAACAGAAAGGACTTCAACAACAAAGTCAGAAAGGGACCCGAGTAAAGTGACCCACACACACACACACACACACACACACACACACACACACACACACACACACACACACATCCTTGATTTCCCGCCTGCATGCCGCTAATGTTTCTTGGAAAAGATCACTCGGTGGAAGCCACAGGGCTGGAGGGGGGGGGGGGGGGGGGGGGGGAAGCATGTAAGCCCCGTAGACAGGCAGCCACTCTGCTAGCAAAACAACAGATGGGGGGGGGGGGGGGGGGGGGCAATCGTGGATCGTGGTGGTGGGTGCAACACACATCTGTACAGGATACACACACACGTGCTGCACGCTGCAGACATGTGCTGATGGTTAGTGTGTGTGCTGAAACTAATAACGAGGGTTTAACAGATCTTCTAGATCTTCACAGAGCCGGCACACATTTCTAAAATACTGATCAGTCTACTTTCTTTCTCTTCGTGTCTCACGAGTCCCTCAACTTTCAACTTTATAGAAGTGCAACACTAAATCACAGGCGTGTCCCTTTATGCATGGAAGTACAGAAATGTGCAAAAATGAACCGAATAAATCATTTATGCAGAGAAAATATGCATAAATGATGATGAACTAAATACTGAAGTGAACTGTAGCAGACGAGCTGCATTCAGTACAAAGTGAATCCGTTTCCCTTTTGCTAATAATCAATAACTGAAAGGTAATAAAGGCATCGGAGAGAAACGATGACCGAATTCAAAGCCGAAGAATCGTATCTTTGGAGAGCGTTTGATGCTAAAGTATTGAAAACAAAGTGAATCATGAAGCTGCGACGTCCTCGAGCTGTGTTGTGGTTAAAAAGGCTGCAGCCAGTTTCATTTCCCACTGCTTTATTGATTTTATGAACGATGACGACAGACATGACAGCAGGCGCCGAGCCAGAGCTGCGATCAGTCAGACGGTCACACCCACACACACACACACACACACACACACACACACACACACACACACACATATACATAACAATCTGCCAAAGTGTCCTTGAGCAAGACACGGCCCCTCTGACTCCGGTACGTCCACCTCGTTCTCCTGCGGGATGATGAGCTGCTCCCGTCATCCAAAACGCTTTCCACTGCTCGCTGCGACGAGTTCGTCAAATCGATGAAAAACACTCAAACTGTATAAAGAAGTTATTCTACCGAACGCGACGACGGGTTCCGTGGTTTCTTTGGGTGATTTTTCCTCCCATCGGCTTCTATGCAACCAGAGGAGTCGCCCCCTGGTGGTCACTAGAGAGAATGCAGGTTTTAGAGCACCAAATTCAACACCCAATAAAGCAGGTTAAACGATTCAAACTAAAATGGTCCACGACCATCCATTTTGAATAACTCCCTGAATCAACATCTCTAAAGTAAATCCACTCTGATAACTCTGTTGCTTTCTTCCCTCTAAAGTGCAGCACCCGTGTTATCAGTCGCCATCAATCAGCAGCTTTTTAAAAAGGCAGTAAATCGAATTAAGAAGCACAAACAATAAATACTCCAGCATCGTTCTCGTCTCCTCGGTCGGCTGATGTCAAGTCCTATTTACAGCTCGTCTCTCTGCAGCCTCTCTGGGGTTCTTGGATCAGGAGTTTGGCTCTCAGCGCCGACACCAAACCCCCAACAGCTGCTGCCGCAGACCGCGCTGCCGTCGGACCCGACGCAACCGCCAAGCGGCCTGTCGGCTAATCTGCTTTCCCCCAAAAACCTGTGAGCTCACAGCCAGCCTGACAGACAGATGTGCTGCAATCTCAGCTTGGTTACCCATGCGGTGGTCGAGGCTTCCGTGGTACGCGGTGCAGAGGGACTAAATGGTGAATGAGGAGGTCGAGCTCAAGGACGCTTTGAGGATAAAACTGCATTGTTTGGCTACATCAAACTTCTGCCTTCAGGATTTAAACTATTCTCAGAACGCTGTTCATTCCTCTCGAGGCACTGCTCGCTGTGATGCTGAGGTACACGATAAGCGTGGAGCCCAGACAGGCGTTGAGAGAAGCAGATGGTGGATGCAGTCAATCTGCAATTAAAAGAAAAGTAGACGCGTCTGCCGTTTTATTTTACTTCTACTCGTCCGTCTGCTGCAATGTTCGTCTGCCTACTTCACTGATCTCTGGCATCGTTCCTCATGCTGCTGTGATTCCTTCGCCCCCGGACAAGAACGCTAAACGCTGGCGTGTCCCCGGCCCACGCGAGACGCCCACATAAGGGGGGGGGGGGGGGCAATCCAGCCACATCGACAGCCCGTCCACGGCACTCGAGCCCTACATGTTCAGATAACAGGGTCTGTGGGCACGAGGGGAGGATGAATATATCCCTATTACTGAAACGACACATTCTCGTGAGGATTAAGAGGAAGTAGAAACACACCCAAAGATGGAGTGTGAGAGTGTGTGTGTGTGTGTGTGTGTGTGTGTGTGTGTGTGTGTGTGGGATGTGTAGAGAATAATCTAAATTTAAAGCTGTATTTGTGTTTTGTTTCACTTCACGCTGGACGTGTTGAATTTGGTGCAATTTTATTAAAATTTGAAGAAAATAAAGAAGCGGCGCAGCAGAGGGGGCGGAGCTTCAGGGCCGCTGCTTATTGATTGCGGTTCACTTGTGGACATACTGATGAGCTGTGAGCAGAAGGAACCCAACGGGCTGGATGGTTTGGGGTCAGATAGTGACTTTGAGTCTTGTGAGTGTTTCTCTCTCTGACGGAGATGAACTCACTAAAAGCGTGTTGCTCGGCTCAAACGACGTTAAGAATCCTGATTGTTGATTTCAGTGTCCGAATGTTGAAGAAGATATGTGGCTTGTAAGAAGCGGGTCTAATATTTTACTGTGGTGACTATGGAGCGGAAGAATCGCTCGTAATCTGTGTTCACGTTCGCTCCTCCCATTGGAGCTAAAGGGGCGGGGCCATGGAGAAACCATGTGAACATACTGACGTTACAACCGAACACTTCTTCAGCTCCCTGGACTCAGCGAGCGATGAGCGTCTCTGAACGAGCACTAAAGAAACCACTGCAATGCAGGGAGACGACCTCCGGCTCGTGAATGAGGATTCAGAGGAAACCGACACCAAAACAAAAGGAAAACACTCGGCGGCGAGAAAAAGAGAAAGAAAGACTGTGAGTGGGCGACTGACAGCCGAGGAGACCCACGGTCGACGGCGACCTCGTTTGAACGCTGCCGCTCCTCTCGCCTGATGTGAACCCTCCCACTCATCCCGACGCCGGCACCGTCTCTCACACACACTTCAGTTTCCAAGGAAACAAAACTCATCTCAGCTGCCCGGACGAACGAACTGAAGAGATCTTTCTTCGGTCTCGATTGTTCTTTGTCGGACAAAAAAAACCAAAACCGGCGAGTCTCATCCGTCTCGGATTGGCATGATTTATGTGCGTGAGCTCTGAGACACACACACACACACACACACTCATCCCTGCAACAACTCGTGCGTCAGCAGACACTGTGGGACACCGGGAACGTCGAGGGAGTCTCCTTTTTCTTTTTATCACCGCTCCCCGTCCTCCCTCATTACTCTCCTTTCTCTCCCGCCTTCTGTCTCTCTTGCACTGTTTCCCATCTCCTCCTCCGCCGACCTCCCCTGGCGATCCCCCCCCCCCCATTGAAGCAATGCAATTATGACACAAAGACAGGCCGCACACAAACACAGAGAGGCGGGGCTGAAGGTGCAGTGTGAGTACATGAATGAGCGGAGACATGTCGTTTGGCAGTGGGTTTAACAGGGTTTACACTTTTCTACTGAGACCCAAGAATATCTGAATATGTGTCTGTTTCTGGAAGGAGGTCACCAAGCATGACAGGAAGACAGGAAGAGATTGGGAACGCCAGCCGGTCCCGAAAACTTTAGTAAACACAGACAGAAAAAGAAAGAAACCACGCCTCCTCGCCTCCACGCGGCTGTGAAACATCGCTCTCTTTACCTCCGAGCTGCCCCTTTCTCTCAGAAAGTCGGCTCGGCTGGAGAAAGAGAGGAGAGGGGCGAGGGTGGCGAAAAAGAGAGACAGCTAGGCTCCTCCCCCAAAAAGGGAGGAGTGAGGAAATCTATGATTTTGTTTCTCCAGTGGTTGTATCCTCTCCACGATCTCTCCGTAAATCCATAGTGGATGACAGTGTTCCCTTTTTTTGACCCCAAAATAACGATTTTTCAGTTCCTGCAACATCAGTGCTGCCTGGTGGAGATACAAGTGGCATCGCTCCAACGAGAGATGTAGTTCAGTACCGCTCAGTGCTGAGGCCTCCCTCGGTCCTGCTAGTTAAGTCTCCTAGCTGACCTCCTAGCCCTCACTCAGTCTGGACCCTTTGTTGTAAGGGTTCTCCAGGAGGTACCGGTATCTGTCGTAGTGCTCCAGCATGTACTTGGGGGCGTACATGTGCTCTTTGGGTTCCACAGGGGGGTATTCCTGCATGGAGCCGTCAAACCAGCCCCCCGTCCGGATCAGGTCGCGGATGTAGTTGAGGTCGCGCTTGTCCTCGTAGTCGCCCCACCGCGGGAAGTCCCCGTTCTGAGCCGACACCAGCTTGAAGTAGATCCCGGTGGGCGTGAAGCACCAGGAGCAGTGCCACCCGGCGAAGTGGAAGGGGCTCCCCACCGACCACTGCACCAGGATGTGGCCCGTGTCATTCTCGTACTTGCGGAAACCCGGCATGGTGTAGTACTCGCGGCGGCGGAGCTTGATGCCGTCGCCGTCATAGACGCCGCGGAGCATCCCCACCGTGCAGCCCGACACCACCTCCAGAGAGCCGAACTGCTTCCAGAAGAACCCGTACAGGGACTGGACGCAGGGGAGAGAGAAGAAGAACAGAATCAGTAACTAAAACATTACAAAGAAAACGTCCCGCAGACGAGCCGAGTCGCTACCTTGCGCATGTGGATGGCGAAAGGCTCCGTCCAGCCGTCAAACAGCTTGAGGAAAAGGAGGCCCTCGAGTGCCGGGATTTCGTCCGCGTCGTTGATGACGAAGACGTCGTCCGATCTGATGCCCGCCAGCCTGGACAAGCCGTTGCGTGTCAGGTAGGTGCGCAGGTAGTCGTCGGCGATCCAGCCGTCCTGCCGACCGCCCTCTGGGAAGTGATCGAGGAACACGTAGAGGATCTTGTGACGTACGTAGTCGTACGTACCGTTGAGCAGGAGCCGCAGGAAACTGGGGAAATTACGGAAAAGCCATTTAGTGGAATCCCAAGAATCTGTGTTGTTATATAGAACTTGTCACATCACCGCTAACTATTCTCCCCGATGTCTTTGGATGTATTTTACCTGCCATTCTTTGCCATATTTTACACACATTTACGAGCAGTTGAATCCTTGCTTGAGTGTAATCCATTCAGACTTGACAGATTATATTGCTTAAAAAGGAACCCGGTAGAGTTGTAACTCGAGGACGCACATTCACATGTTAAGTGTCACATTATTCTAATGTTTGACAGTCAGTCAGTAGCGATGCACCAGCGATAGGTGGTGAAGAAGAGAGTCGATGGAATGTTAAGTCCAGCTTAAAGAAAAGGAGAATCCACACGCTGTTAAAGTAAGCGTCATTATTACTCCACCTCTGATATTCACTGTAATAGATTACAACACATTGATTTCCATTCTGCACAGAACACAAAGGGGAGCCGATCGGTGAGAAAAAACATTCATTCATTCATGAAATATGAACGATGTCGTACAAACTGACTGCAAGAACAACTCAATGAACCCGTCGGTGTGCACAGAGACAGAGACGCGGTGTCACTTCCTATGATTCAACACACCGATCTCTCTGCTTCCACGGCTGCACACGCAGAGTCAACCGTGTCGCTCGCCTCTTAATCTGCTGTAAAATTGCTCCCGAGGCGTTTTCGTGTCGTCTCCAAAAGGAACTTTGCTTTAATTGTCATTCGGAGCGCCGATGCTCGAGAGGCGTGAAGGCCGGCTGTAAACACCGGCTGTGAACCGGTAAAACTCGACGCATCGGCGGTGCCGCAGCTCGGCTAAAAGATTTGGGATTTTGTGCAGTTTTGATGAATATGAAACTGGGGCAATGAATGGGGGCTTCTCCAGTGACCTCAAGTCAACCAATTGATCGATATCAAGACGTGATGATCCTCATACACGTGTTTGAACGATATCCTTCGAAAAGCTACGTTTTCCTACAACAGTCCAGCAACACGTGTCACTTTCCCTTCAGTACATGCACTCAGTTAGGTTAAGAGAAACACACTCTTGGTAAGTTTGTGTTAAAATAAGCACAGAAGTTTTGTTACTGAAGAACGAATGTTGCGTGACAGAAACATCAACATTGACTTCTGGTTTCACACGAGGAACGAACAGCGGATTTTGTACTTCGTCATTCATGATTACGTTGATAACATCCAAAATAAAATATGTTTCATAGTTACGAATGCGGGTTGAGACCAGCCTGAACGACGACACAACGAGGCTTTTATAATATAAATGTGTATATGTGTGTATATATACTTCTTCTACCTCTTTAAAGTTTACAAAGTCTCACCTCAGAGGCCGTCTCTCTCCGTAGGCGGTGAAGTTGGATTCACAAATGAGGAAAATATCAACGCCTTGTGCGAGCTCATGGAAGCGCACATGCAGCAGGTCGAACTCGTGGTTGATGTTGATGGCGTTGATCACCCTGCGCGGGGTCTCCCTGGGCGTCAGCCGCTCCTTGGTGGGCAGATTGGAGTGGTACACCATGGTGGGAACCCCGCAGTAAGGTCCGTGCCATCCCGGCCGACAAACGCACTTCACCAGCCGCTTGCCGCCGCCGCCCCCGCCGCCCCTGGTCCTGGCCTTGGCCTTCGGAGCGATGGAGGGCGGCTGCTGGACCTCCAGAGGTTTCCTTTGCCCGGCGGCTCGAGCGCCGCCGTCCCCTCCTCCGTTAGCCACGGGGCCCCCTAATTTCCCAGAGTACTCCTTTTGGGTGGCCACCTCCGTCCCCTGTCTGAAGCAAAGGGCTCCCGCTTTGGTTCGCACAAAGTAAGGGGTTCTGTCATGCTGGAGCTGGTGTGTGCGGGTGTGGAGGTCTCCCATGGCTTCCAAGGGGTCGGGCAACGGATTCTTGTGCAACGCGTCCAGTTGCTCCTCCCCCACCAGCGGGACCTCCGGGAGGTCAGGCCCTGCAGGCCGGGCCGGGCGGCTGGGGTTTCGCGGCTTCAGACGGTCTTCGGCTCGCTCCTGAAAAGAGAGACAAAGACGAGAGGAGGAGGATTAACCCCCGAACAGTCACTGGACTATACACCAAAGACATGTGAGCTGCAGAGGAGAGGACGAGAGAGGGGGAGAAGAGAGACGAGGAGAGGCGGAGAGAGGAGGAGAAGAGAGAGGAGGAGAGAGGAGGAGGAGAGGAGAGGAGGAGAGAGGAGAGGAGAGAAGAGGAGAGGAGGAGAGAGGAGAGGAGGGAAGAGGAGAGAGGAGAGGAGGAGAAGAGGAGAGGCTGAAGTAGAGGATGTAAACATATGAATAGTTTAATATATAAAACACGTAGAGCCCCCCCCCCTTCCCCCCCAACATATGGATTTATAGATTCCAGTATTTTCCAAATTTTGTAAAATAAATTATCAAAGAAATACAACTTTTTCCTTTTTTAACTGTGATTCTGCACTAAAGACACGTTTGACTTCTACTTCTAGTCACGCTGGTTCAGGTTCACTCACCTCATCCGGAGCGCCGAGCCGCTGGTTCTCCTCCGGTTTCTCCCAAGGGTGAGGAGGCGCCGGCTCCTCCCTCAACCTCATCTCCAGCCCCGCGCCTCCAACCATGACCCCACCGTTCCCCAGAGCCATCCCTCCTCCTCCTCCTCCTCCTCCTCCCTCGGCGCCCGCCGCCGCTCGACCTTTGGTGTCCGACGGACGGAGGACCGGTAGGGGAGGGGCCTCTTCGGGGGAGGCGGGGCTTAGCGGTGTGGCGCCCGCGCCCTTCTCCCTCCAGAAGAAGCCAGAGACCATGATGAAGGACTTGATGTTGGGGTAGGGGGCGGAGAGCTCGCGCAGCAGGGAGACGTAGTGGAGGGCCTTGTAGTAGTGGAGGAAGGAGATGACGCACAGGCCCACCGTGCACAGCAGGAACACCCGGTGCCGCCGCATTTTCATCCTGCACAGAGAGCGAGGAGGGAAGAAGCATCAGAAGTCTGTCTCTTTAGTCACATCTCCCTCTGTGGGACGAACCCACAGTTACAGACGCAGAAAGTAGTGAACTCTGGTGGTTAACAAGCACAATAAGAAAAACCATCACCGAGAATAATAGTCCAGAACACAGGAAGAAGATAAACCGGCTTTTACCCTTCAAGCTAGCAAAAGCGTGACAATGTTCACCGTTTCCCCGCTCAGTCTGAAGAAGACGTAGAAATACTTAGAAATGAAGAAGAAGAAGATTTGAATTGATTTTTAGAAGTAAAGGACCTGAGACTTCCAGCTTCTCACGGAGGACTTGCTGAATGTAAAGCGATGATCGTAATGTTCAAAGACACGAGATGACACAATGATCCTGTCTGCACACATCGACACGTTCTCTGTCTGTGTGACAATAAAAAGTGGATTTAAATGGAGCATTAAAGTGGACTCAACACATCTTAACGTGGGCTCCTGAGCCACGCTCACGCAGAGCAGTCACGGAACAGTCCTACAACCATCATCAACATGAAGTCCTGAGTGAAGTCGGGTTAAGACCCAATCGAGTCCTAAACTTTGTGTTTCAAACCTCATTCATT
The DNA here is from genome assembly GCF_050575085.1 of Anarhichas minor. Taxonomy (NCBI): domain Eukaryota; kingdom Metazoa; phylum Chordata; class Actinopteri; order Perciformes; family Anarhichadidae; genus Anarhichas; species Anarhichas minor. The sequence continues at coordinate 1,566,274 of NW_027466560.1, read as the reverse complement.
TGTCTGCTGCAGGCGTCAACATCTGGTTCTTTAGAGTGAAGTCAAAGCTTCATGTGTTAAAGCTGCATTCTCTCTAGTGTCCACCAGGGGGCGACTCCTCTGGTTGTATAGAAGTCTATGAGAAAATGACTCTACTTCTCTCTTGATTTATTACCTCAGTAAACATTGTAAACATGAGTTTATGGTCTCAATCTCTAGTTTCAAGTCTTCTTCAATACAGCATGATGTTCATTTAGTACATTATGGTACATTTAGAGTCACACAGACCATAAAGCAGGGGATGCTTTAGGGCGGGGCTACACGGTGATTGACAGGTCTCTACCAGAGACGTATACGGCGTCTCTACGTCACTCCTCCTCAGTCCATGTATGGTCACTTCCTGTTCACTGGTTGCAAAAAAGCAAACTTGAGGCTTCAAAACGTCCACAAACCAACAAGAGACGTCATGACGACTACGTCCACTTCTTATAGACAGTCTCTGAAATTTATGTTCACTGGATGCAAAAAACAAAATGGTGAGAGCAAAATCACTGAATCGAGGCTTTAAAACATCAGTCTATAAACCAATAAGAGACGTCACCGTGTTATGTCCACTTCTTACCACTTATGTCCACTTAGCTGTTTGTTTACAGTCAAATGCCTTATGGTGGTAAATTAACCAATATTGAGCTACAAGTAGCATTCTTTTCTTTTATTGTCAGAGACGAGTAGTAGCTTCTATCTAATGCCCATGTTCTCTTTAGTATTCCTCCAAACCAGGAGACAACCTCTGGTTCTTTAAGTGAAGTCAAAGCTTCATGTGTTAAAGCTGCATTGTCTCTAGTGTCCACCAGGGGGCGACTCCTCTGGTTGTATAGAAGTCTCTGAGAAAATGACTCTACTTCTCTCTTGATTTATTACCTCAGTAAACATTGTAAACATGAGTTTATTCATTTCATTTGCATATTAAAACATGTAGTTGATCCAGTGAAGAAGTTTAATGGTGATATCTGTTCGTTTTGTAGAGTTTTTAAACAAGCATTTAAGATTGAAAACAACAATTAGCGCACCAAGAAACAAAAGGCCGACGCCCTTTAAACATGTCACCAAAGCTCACACCCCTCACCGATCCACACAGGACGGCAACTTACAAACAGAGCAACCGGCCGCACCGCGCGGCTCGTTTCTGTGGACTCAGCAGCTCTAAGGCAGCTCTAAGGCGAGGCATGATGCTGCCGGCCTGTGGGTGCAGCCCTCCTGTCAGACAATGCACATTATCATTAACAGAGCCAGCGCTGGTATCTCCAATCAATGTGGTGAAAAACCAAAGAATGTGAGAGTCATCAGAAGATAAACCTTTATAAACAAAGACTACTGTGTGCCAGATGTGAAGAGAAACAGCTGCTGCACTTTGCATTATGCGTTTATTATTATCATATGTATTCATTACATTACATTACATTACATTACAGTCATTTAGCAGACGCTTTTATCCAAAGCGACTTACAATAAGTGTATTCAACATCGGTGTTCCCACGTACATTCATTATTTTCTATTGTTGTATTTCTGATGAATAAAACTCGTCATAAACTAAATTCATCTCTGCTTCGGGACAAACCCGTCGGCTAAAAGCTGTTTTTAAGAAACATCTGGACAATTTAAGGGCGTGGGCAACGCCCGGCACCCATCCCTACGGCGATGAGCCGGCCAATCACAGAGCGGGCATGCGCTCGGGGGTCTGGAATGCGTTGAATGGAGGGAAGAGGAAACGTTGAGAAAAAAATCCCGTTTTTAAGTTCCTGTGTTGATACAAACTTTGAGGATCTGATGTCTGTTTGTTTCTCTTATCAGTGAGGTCCTACACCCCCCCCCCCCCCCCCCCCCCTCTCTCCCACCTCTCCCTCTGTGGGAGGTTTGAAGGGGTTGCACACGAAAACCCCCCTGGAGGGTTTAGAGAAGCCCAGAGAACGCAGCCCAAACATTTGGTTTGGCGACACGGAGGCCGATCGGAGCGATAAACAACCACAGGAGGAGGAGGAGGAGGAGGAGGGTCCCAGTTAACTGCTCCTAATTTCATCAGTCTGACTGTGTGTGTGTGTGTGTGTGTGTGTGTGTGTGTGTGTGTGTGTGTGTGCTGACCCGCTGAACCAGTTCCCCATTGAACTGGATTTTGGGGCTGGCAGACACACAGGAGTCTGTCTGTAGTCATGGCTACAGACAACACATCAGTGCATTTATCTTTAAGTTATAAGATGATGTAAAAAAAATTAAATAAAATCTCGAAAATTAGAAGAGGACGTTTGAGTGTTTGTTTCTGGAGGAGTCTCACAGTGAGGATGACGTCATGAGGCCTTTCTCTAAGAACACATTTAACAAACAGCATCAAAGACTTTTACACTCGGGACGTTTTATACTTTGTATTTTTTGGATCTGTTGTTTTTATCACGAGTACTTTCACTGAATTACGCGGCAAATGTTTTGGGAGAATAAAGGCATCAACCAATCACGTTGTGAGGACGAACATATTCTAACAACAACACGCCTTGACAAAGAAACTCCAGGGCATGATGGGAAACGCCGGGCCGTCGCCTGATCAAAGAGCTGATCGGCTCGTAGTTTCGACAAAAAACTAATTTCGTAAAAAAAATACCTCGGGGACCGGCAGTTAGCGAGCCCAACTCCAAGTTCACAATCACAAACGCGGCCCGATCAGAGAGTCAAACTGCAGAACAACAACCGCACCGTGAGCAACAAGACAACTCCAACCTAAAACTACTAAGTCGTGTGCTCGCACTTCTTCAGACACCTTTTGTTTGGGAGAGAAGAAGACATGCAGCCGTTTAGAAACGTAGAAAAGAAAGGGAAGCTCCTGGAGAGATGAGAAATACAAGACAACAGGAGAGAATCAGCATCGTGTGGGAGCGAGAGGGAAGACGCGTAGGACGACACGGACACAATAGGGCCATATATATACATATATACACATATATGTATATATATGTGTATATATGTATATATTCACTTAGCATGCTCAGGGTCAGAAACAGAAGAGCGAGCTCTGTAATTGAAATGCGAGTGTATAAGGTGTCGGGGTCGAGGCTGACGAGGACACAATCTGAAACACTTTAATGTCCATCTGGTCCACCGGATCTCAAGCGTGTAATAGACGGAACATGTTGTTGCACCGAAGCATGAGGGGGTGAGGGGGTGAGGGGGTGAGGAGGTGAGGGGGTGAGGAGGTGAGGGGGTGAGGAAGCACCTCAGCGTGCAATCATCCATCACCGTGGTGCAACCAGACAGGAAACCAAAACCAGTCAACGGTAACTTCAGTGAATCTTTGGGGGTTTGTTGACTGTAATATGGATGAAATAATACGAGTGAGGCATTAAAGGACAAAATGATGATTCAGTTAATAAAAGGAACAACGGAGTAAATCATGATCCACGTAAGAGTTTCATCAACAAACACAAAGGACCACTTCAAACAGACACTGCGCTGTTTCACAAGAGAGCAACGCGTTCACTGACAGATGTTAAAGTGGAAATCTAAAACACTGACGTCTTCACAAACAGTGAAAAGAAGCCGGATCGAAGCTTAAAATTGTGATATTTCATCAAAGTCATTTTATTTTATTCTACGTCTCATTTAAAACGAACCGTTTGCTTTAACCAGATCCTGTGAAATACATTAAAGTCTGAGTAACTCAGTTATGATTGACTCACCTGAGACCAACAGTCATGTGACCTCAAATAAACTCTAAATAACATCAATTCTTTCCAACATGTTTTGGACATATAGATTCCATTGTCCAGTTTCTGTTAAATAAATCATCAAAAAAAAATGCTTCTTGCAGAGTTTTGATCCAAAAACCGATTCATAACTCCTAATTTGATAAACAACGGCATGAAATTGAAAGTAACTGAACGTGAAATCTCTTCTCAAGACGGACGAGTTTCGTAATGATGCCATAAAGGTTTATCGGCCTTTCATCTCGAAGAGTACAAGAGCCGGATCTCTCACCACACGGTCCCTCTTGTTCCTGCTTGTTACAGAGCGATCGGCTTCTTATCTGTGATTCCTCCATCAGCAAACAGGCAGATAGTGAGAAGATGAAACTCTCCCTCTGGGCAGATATACTGCACTTCCTCATTCTCAGTTCCTCAAAGGGTGCATTTACACACACTTGGTGTTACTTAATGTAACTGTAACCGTAGTGACACACTGGAAATAACTTTGAAATCACCAACAAAGCTTTTCTGCCGTTCCTTCTGTGACCGATGCCTTCTTATTGTTACTCCACCCAAAGCTAAGCTTAAGTAAGCTTGAAGTAGAACAGGCTGATTTCGGTGGGTCGTCCCAAAGGAAAGGCTGCTTCTCGCTGCACAGAGTGCAACATAAAACAAACATGAAGTACAGCTCGACGCAGCAAACACTGCGCTCTTCACAAGAGATGGAATGCACTTTGACAATCTGCCAACGGGTTTAGCTTTCAAGGCGTTCACTGAAAGATGTTTATCAAAGTGGAAATACATTTTTGTTTTTGAAAAGACAGCTTCACAAACAATGAAACGAAAACCTCTCTTTCCTCCAGGAGAGAGCCGTTAGGTCCCCGTGTGAAACAAGTCCAAGTTCAGCTATTTGACGGGTAACCTGCGTACGTCAGTAACGCCACTTCCAAAAGTATTTTAACGCAAACGACGATCTTTTCCTAAATCAAACGGATCACTTATGTTGACTAAACCCAACTAAGCATTTCACCATCTTTTATTAAACCTAACTAAGTTTTGCCATTTAAATGGCGGATTCTGCATAATTGGAGAAGTGAGCGGTTTTCAGCTGAGGAATCTGCAGAGCAGTCAACGGGAGCAACTCCATTCAACTGCATATGAACGTCCCTCAGTGTGTAACAAGCAGAGTTTACTTACGCTGTGAACCCGCTATCTCACCATCTGAATAATGCCTCTTTTAAACGGCAGATAAATGCTGCCACATTGACTTTAGACCAGGCTTTTGTTGATAAATGTCACAATGGCTTTCTGCTGCATCAAGGTATCGCTGCCTCGTTAGAAAAGAGACATGGCTCTTCTTCCGCAGCTGCTCCTCTCTTTGTTCTGTCTAACATGGGACCAGCTCTTCCTCAGAGTAACTTCTTCTCGTCTCTTTTGCTGCAGAATCAGAGAATCCAGCTCTTCCTTCCTCTCTCGGGTCACTGCTTCGGTGAGTCAGATGTCAGGAGAAAGCCAGTGTGCTAAGTGGGTTTCAATAATGCAGGCACGGTGGGGGGGGGGGGCCTCAAACAGTGTGTGTGTGTGTGTGTGTGTGTGTGTGTGTGTGTGAAACTGTGTGTATGCTGAGGTAGAGCTGGGAAAAAGCCGGTGAAGTGCCTCCATTCCTCAGACCTCATCTATATTTCAGCTCTGTAGCGGTCCGTGAGGTCTTTCTCTCGTTCCCCCTGTTCGCTCTCTGCACTGAAGGAAGACACAAGTGTTCCATGGTACGTTACACTGCCCCCCCCCCCCCCCCCCCCATCCACCGGTACCCCTCCAGAGGCCGAGCAGCTTTGAGTGGTGAATGAAGATGTTCTGAACGGACAGAATGTGTTTAAACGTGTGATAAAGATCTTAAAACCAGGTTAAATGTATATTTATTCTCTGTTGTCTTTCCCTCAAACATTCATCATTCAGCTCGTACTGTCAACGACCTACATTTCATTTATTTTTAAATATTCATCCATATGTCTTTTAGGTATCTCACAGTGTGTTGCATTTCTAATTTTAAATATGTAATGTGTTATATGAAGTTGCACTGTTAAACTGTTGCTCATTTCATTGCTTGTTGTTTATTCGGATCAACTCCTCCTGGGGTCCAAAGACAAAGTAACACATGTGTTAAAGGGCTACGCAAGAGATTCACTTCTGCACTTCCATTAATCATTAAATTGGGGGTTTCATACCATAAAGAGACGGATTAACAAAGACGAGAGATGTTCAATCTTCTCGTCCCTCACACGGGTCGATCCCACAAAGCAGCTCCATAGCAACTCTTACCAAACTCCTGCTGCTGATTCATGCCCTCGCATTCAGAGCTCTTTGTCCCTCGTTTATAAGGGAGACTTTATTTAAATCAAAAAGCCATTCTGTGATCGTGAGTGGATTATGAAACAACTCAACGCCTCGAGACACGGACTTTGTGATGCTTTCACCTGTTCATGTTGGTGTATTGCGTCACTTTGTTGTGTATGCTTTTGTTGTTTTGTATCTCATCATAGTCATATAGTGTCATTTGTAGTTATCATGGGTTTATTAATCATAATTTGATATTATTAATAGTTTCATATTTTTACATTTATTAATTATTATTTATAAAAATCTGCTACCAGCAATAACGCTACACTTTGTAGTCATTAAGTGTGTCTTTGTAGTTGTTTAGACTCTCTTTGGAGTAATTTGATGTCTCTTTGTAGTCAGTTAGTGTCTCTATTGTTGCTTAATGTCTCTTTGTAGTCAGTTAGTGTCTCTATTGTTGCTTAATGTCTCTTTGTAGTCAGTTAGTGTCTCTATTGTTGCTTAATGTCTCTTTGTAGTCAGTTAGTGTCTCTATTGTTGCTTAATGTCTCTTTGTAGTCAGTTAGTGTCTCTATTGTTGCTTAATGTCTCTTTGTAGTCAGTTAGTGTCTCTATTGTTGCTTAATGTCTCTTTGTAGTCAGTTAGTGTCTCTATTGTTGCTTAATGTCTCTTTGTAGTCAGTTAGTGTCTCTATTGTTGCTTAATGTCTCTTTGTAGTCAGTTAGTGTCTCTATTGTTGCTTAATGTCTCTTTGTAGTCAGTTAGTGTCTCTATTGTTGCTTAATGTCTCTTTGTAGTCAGTTAGTGTCTCTATTGTTGCTTAATGTCTCTTTGTAGTCAGTTAGTGTCTCTATTGTTGCTTCGTGTCTCTTTGTAGTAATTCTGTTTCTTTTTGTCGTTGAGTCTCTTCCTGGTTGGTTCGTGTCTCTCTGAGTGACGTTTTGCAGGTGAAGGCCTGGGGGCCCCTGATACTTTGGGCCCCCGGGCCTGTGCCCATCGGCCCATTCAGTAATCCATCCGTGCCTCATTTAAGGTCATTTTTACAGCGTTTTTACTTGTGTTTTCACAGGCCGACTATTAGCCACAACTATTTAACTATTTAACTGACATGTAGAAACGGTGGTTTGGCTCTTTCACAGCGATAACCTCCCCCCACCAAACACAATACAATCACAACAAAGCCGACATTGTTGAAAGTAAATATACAAAAGCCAGCATCAGCACTAGTGTTAGAGGAATGACTCCTGGTATAAGGAACTGAAGTACACGTAGTATTTCAGTTGCAGTAGTAATGTTCTCTGTTTTGGTTTTATGAACTCGTCATTGTACCTCAGGGACAATAAAGCCTCGCTCTGCTGAACTCTCTTCTGTCCTCTCAAGACTCATTCAGACCTTCTTTCCTCCTTTCAATCTGACTCTCTGTCTAAAATATTCTGACAGCAGCAGTTTAGGGAGGAGACATGTTCAGATCCTGATCCTTCCTCGGCTGCACTGTTCAGTTATTGGACGGTGGCTTTTCATTATAACGGCACACCGTCCTCCTCCGTCTCCCCTGAGAGTCAGAAGCGCAATGCATCTTGGTACATGTAGGCACATCGATGTCAAAAAAAGGTGGTAAATTTTCTCTTAAAAATGTAAAACTATCTCAACTCGAAGTCTCACACTTATTCAAGCTCAACTTTAAGTCAACGTGAGTGAGAAGCTCCAAGACGAATGAGCAAACTCAACCCGCTGATGAAGACTGTGTGATACGGTAGAAAGCTGTCGGGCATGCGAGTAAGTGGATCTTTATTTGAGATGATTTTCTCTACTTGTTTGACTCTTTATTACTTTTCTTTCTCTGCAAGATCTCAATCTAGCGGGCTGTATTAAAATATATCTGTACAGTATATTTGCTGCATCTTTTTGCAGACGTTTTTACATTTATGTTTCTTTTCTTTAATTTAAAAGCACATAAAAAGGAACATTTAACAAAAATATACAAATAATAAGAATCTACAGAAACCAACAGTTAGGTTCAGACAACAACACCGACAGTTAGGTTTAGACAACAACACCGACAGTTAGGTTCAGACAACAACACCGACAGTTAGGTTCAGACAACAACACCGACAGTTAGGTTTAGACAACAACACCGACAGTTAGGTTCAGACAACAACACCGACAGTTAGGTTTAGACAACAACACCGACAGTTAGGTTCAGACAACAACACCGACAGTTAGGTTTAGACAACAACACCGACAGTTAGGTTCAGACAACAACACCGACAGTTAGGTTCAGACAACAACACCGACAGTTAGGTTCAGACAACAACACCGACAGTTAGGTTCAGACAACAACACCGACAGTTAGGTTTAGACAACAACACCGACAGTTAGGTTCAGACAACAACACCGACAGTTAGGTTCAGACAACAACACCGACAGTTAGGTTTAGACAACAACACCGACAGTTAGGTTCAGACAACAACACCGACAGTTAGGTTTAGACAACAACACCAACAGTTAGGTTCAGACAACAACACCGACAGTTAGGTTCAGACAACAACACCGACAGTTAGGTTCAGACAACAACACCGACAGTTAGGTTTAGACAACAACACCGACAGTTAGGTTCAGACAACAACACCAACAGTTAGGTTTAGACAACAACACCAACAGTTAGGTTCAGACAACAACACCGACAGTTAGGTTTAGACAACAACACCGACAGTTAGGTTTAGACAACAACACCAACAGTTAGGTTTAGACAACAACACCAACAGTTAGGTTTAGACAACAACACCGACAGTTAGGTTTAGACAACAACACCAACAGTTAGGTTCAGACAACAACACCGACAGTTAGGTTCAGACAACAACACCAACAGTTAGGTTTAGACAACAACACCAACAGTTAGGTTCAGACAACAACACCGACAGTTAGGTTCAGACAACAACACCGACAGTTAGGTTCAGACAACAACACCGACAGTTAGGTTTAGACAACAACACCAACAGTTAGGTTCAGACAACAACACCAACAGTTAGGTTCAGACAACAACACCGACAGTTAGGTTCAGACAACAACACCGACAGTTAGGTTTAGACAACAACACCGACAGTTAGGTTCAGACAACAACACCAACAGTTAGGTTTAGACAACAACACCAACAGTTAGGTTCAGACAACAACACCGACAGTTAGGTTTAGACAACAACACCGACAGTTAGGTTTAGACAACAACACCAACAGTTAGGTTTAGACAACAACACCAACAGTTAGGTTTAGACAACAACACCGACAGTTAGGTTTAGACAACAACACCAACAGTTAGGTTCAGACAACAACACCGACAGTTAGGTTCAGACAACAACACCAACAGTTAGGTTTAGACAACAACACCAACAGTTAGGTTCAGACAACAACACCGACAGTTAGGTTCAGACAACAACACCAACAGTTAGGTTTAGACAACAACACCAACAGTTAGGTTCAGACAACAACACCGACAGTTAGGTTTAGACAACAACACCAACAGTTAGGTTCAGACAACAACACCGACAGTTAGGTTCAGACAACACCGACAGTTAGGTTTAGACAACAACACCGACAGTTAGGTTCAGACAACAACACCGACAGTTAGGTTTAGACAACAACACCGACAGTTAGGTTCAGACAACAACACCGACAGTTAGGTTTAGACAACAACACCAACAGTTAGGTTCAGACAACAACACCGACAGTTAGGTTCAGACAACAACACCGACAGTTAGGTTTAGACAACAACACCGACAGTTAGGTTCAGACAACAACACCGACAGTTAGGTTTAGACAACAACACCGACAGTTAGGTTCAGACAACAACACCGACAGTTAGGTTTAGACAACAACACCGACAGTTAGGTTCAGACAACAACACCGACAGTTAGGTTCAGACAACAACACCGACAGTTAGGTTTAGACAACAACACCGACAGTTAGGTTTAGACAACAACACCGACAGTTAGGTTCAGACAACAACACCGACAGTTAGGTTTAGACAACAACACCGACAGTTAGGTTCAGACAACAACACCGACAGTTAGGTTTAGACAACAACACCGACAGTTAGGTTCAGACAACAACACCAACAGTTAGGTTCAGACAACAACACCAACAGTTAGGTTTAGACAACAAAACCAACAGTTAGGTTTAGACAACTAAACCAACAGTTAGGTTTAGACAACTAAACCAACAGTTAGGTTTAGACAACAACACCAACAGTTAGGTTTAGACAACTAAACCAACAGTTAGGTTTAGACAACTAAACCAACAGTTAGGTTTAGACAACTAAACCAACAGTTAGGTTTAGACAACAAAACCAACAGTTAGGTTTAGACAACTAAACCAACAGTTAGGTTTAGACAACTAAACCAACAGTTAGGTTTAGACAACAACACCAACAGTTAGGTTTAGACAACAAAACCAACAGTTAGGTTTAGACAACTAAACCAACAGTTAGGTTTAGACAACTAAACCAACAGTTAGGTTTAGACAACAAAACCAACAGTTAGGTTTAGACAACTAAACCAACAGTTAGGTTTAGACAACTAAACCAACAGTTAGGTTTAGACAACAACACCGACAGTTAGGTTTAGACAACAACACCGACAGTTAGGTTTAGACAACAACACCGACAGTTAGGTTTAGACAACAACACCAACAGTTAGGTTTAGACAACTAAACCGACAGTTAGGTTCAGACTAAACTACTACCATAAAAACCTCAACATGGTGTTGAACACCGGTCTTCTGGTTTAAAGTCCTGTTTGTTGGACTCGTCCTCTCTCGTTCACCAATAGTCGTTTTTTTAAATATTATAAAGGAGTCACTTGCTCTGACTGTTGTTTACTCACATGGGTTAATTTTATTCATGCGTCCACCATGATTAAGAATCCTAATTGATTTTCATCCTGAGTGACACTAGAGAAACAGATAATCCGTGTCCCTGTACATGAAACCAATAGATTGTACTTCTTGATACTGAGCTCTGCAGGCGGACACGCAGGCCTGGGATTAGCTAAAGTGGGTCAACACCCACAAAAACACTTAGGTTTCGCTGACACAGTCCCATTGTCTGTGTGGCCTCCATTGTTATTACGGAAACAGGAAGCCATTTAGAAAAGGGTCCATTTTGGCTCGAGTTGAACCTCATGGTCTTCGCATTAGTCCGCGGTCCGAGCGGTAATTGCTGAAAGCAGAGAAGCGGGCCCGATGGACCCAGAGAACGGCGCCGTTGTGTTCAGCATTGTTGCTGACGGATGCACGACAGGAAGCTGAGAAGTGGCCACGTTAGGTTTAAAGCATCCAAACAGTCACTTCTGGCAGCGGTTCCTGAATCTAACTCTCGGACGAACGGGAAGTTCGGCATTACACTCGAACGCGGCACGTTTCGGCCTCGCCGACTGGTTTTAATTATAGGTCAACGGAGAGAGAAAGAGATCAGAGAGTGATTTGAGAGAGGAATGTAGAGAGTGGAAATGTGAAAAAGAAACAGCTCGAGGCAGAGAAAGGGCAGTGTTAAAGGAGTGTGAGGACAGAGGAGGGGGTGCAGGATGTGAGGGAGAGCAGGGGAGGTATAAACAGAAATAGAGAGAGAGAGAGAGAGAAGTGGGGGAGGGATGCAGAATCAAGAAAGAAGCCGAGTGTGATGGAGACGACATCACAGAGGAGGGAGAAGAAACATTTGGTTTAACGGCAAAACAAACAACGTCACTACTGTGGACTCACACACCAGCGACTATAGTTTGAACATCTGCAGGAACCTGAGAACATGAATGTAAAGAACCATCAGCAGTGACTTTACCAGGGTGTCCTACGGAGATCTCTGTGAACCCTTTGAGCTGTGTGACATCATGATGGGAACTCTTCTTAGATGAAACAAGAAGTAATCCACAAACTAACGGTCAGATAAATGGACAACAAAGACGTGATGAATAAAGGTTGCAGCCCTCAGTACGGATTCATCTTATTATAGATGTAATGTATATTCTGCTTGTTCCTTATTGGCTGGAATATAAACTGATATATATATCCACACTGGACGTCTATCAGCTACAGCATGAATGTGTTCAGGCCTGCCGGCGAACATTTGTGCTTTTCTTCTTCCAGTGAGCTCAAACATTAAAGCCCGATTCTTCGTCGTGGCTGCGAGCCATTTCATATTTCAGACGAGCAAATCCTCGAGCTGCATCGCTGCCAAGAGGAATTTGAGTAATCCATCCGGGCTAATCGAGTCGTGCTTCTGTGATTACAACCTTAATGCGAGTAAGATAAGTCTAAAGGGGGGGGGGATTATCTGACAGCCGCAATATTACCCTGCTGGCTCTCGTCAAATTATTAAGAGTTCACACAAACACGAAATAAAAGATGGAGGCCGAGGGAAGTGAAGGCAGAGAGAGACGGAAGAAAAGAGTCGGCTGAGTCCTGTAATCTGGAAGAACTGCTGTCAGCTTCACTTACTGGAAAGTCTGAAAGCACTTTGCTCTCACACACACACACACACACACACACACACACACACACACACACACACACACACACACACACACACACACACACACACACACACACACACACACACACACACACACACACACACACACACACACACACTCTACTGCAGTAGCCGATCCTCCCATCACCTCGAACAAAAAGCCACCACAAAAGTGAGATCAATGGAGCAACGCTTGATCTGCAACATTTCCCTGTGAAGAGAGGACACTTAGAATAAAATGTTTTTGATGAAATATCACATTTTTAAGATTCGTTTCAGCTGCTTTTTCTGACGGAAGTGTTTGTCACACATGATGTGTTCGAGGACCGGTGGAAAGATGAAAATTTGACGACGATAAACGGTTCAATTTCAGTGAGAAAACGTGCTTTTCAATCCCGCCGACGGGTTTTTGGGTTCAGAGAAAGCCTCGTTTTGGAAAATCTCGTCATAACAAATCACCTCTGAATGTAAAGTTCAGATAAATAAAAATGTCTCATGAACACAGAGAGTTAAGCTCAAGGAGGACATCTAAAGACAATATTATCACTATAACTAACCATATTTCACTGGCGTGTCTTGGTTGCGGCTCATCGTTTGACCTCGTGTTACAGGTCGGTGAGTCGGCAGAGAAACACTGAAACATATTGAACCGTTTCACACAAACAAAAGAGGAAGTGTGAGAAAAGTGCATCTGCGTTTTCTGGTGGAAGTGAAATTGAGAATATGGTCAATGTCTCGCTTGACTTGGCTGGCAGGTGTCTTATTTATATGCAAATATGTACACATGCATGTACTTGTACAACTATCATCTCCCTCCCTCCCCCATCCATCGCAACCTAGAATAAGAAATAAGAAAAAGGCTCAAGACTTTAAGAACCAACAGTTTGAGAAATGTTTGGTTTTCTGGAATCGGATGAAGGAAAAGTGGTGAAATATTAATGATGTTCGTTGTATTTAGTGCATGTTTTGTAACTTTGTCTCTAATGACGTAAGTTAAGTACTTTACGTACGTGATACTTTAAGTACCTGATGTAAGTTAAGTACTTTAAGTACCTGATGTAAGTTAAGTACTTTAAGTACCTGATGTAAGTTAAGTACTTTACATATTTGATGCAAGTTAAATAAGTTATGCAAGTTAAGCTGCGTACAGAAGTTAAAATAACGTTACCTTTGCTGCAGCTAGGTCGCCGTCTAACAATAAATGTAAATCTTTTTGTATTAAGCTGCTTAATATGTATGCAGTATGCAGCTTTGAAAAGAAGTCACATTCATTAGAGAGCCGTCTTCAAACAGTAGACACGTGCTGGTTCTTCCCTCTGAATCCGCCTCAGTAACTGTGATTGAAATGCTCCAATGTTCTTGTGTTTACGTTGTCGACTCACGTACGAGATACAAGTTACTTTAAAGAGGAATATGAGCGATCGCATTCAGCTGTGAGCCTGCGTTCATAGACAGGCCGACTCCCAAGATCCATTATGTTGACTCATACCACTCACCCCCGAGAGAGCACATTCAGACCTGCCTGCACTCCTGACACACACCGACACATGCAAAAACACACACACACACACACACACTCTCTTACACACTCTCTTTTTCCTGCTCGCAGCACGGCTTCTTTAAAGCGTTGTGACGGATTGGTCAGCAGTTGCTGTTTTGCACGTGCGACAGCGACGGCGTCTGAAATCGGGGTCTGGCAGATTTGTTTGATTTCTTTCCCCCCGGCGGCCTCGCCGTTGTTCAGACTTGTAACGCGGCCGGTTGCCAACTGCAATCACAAGGCCTGTCGCTGCACCGCGCGGCTCACTTAACTGTTACAGACACAGTTCAGAGGAGGCGCCGTGCATGCTGGGAATTCAGAGGTGTTGGCCCCCGCTGTGTGTGTGTGTGTGTTCATGCACGAGGCCTTCACGAGTGAATTCATGTCTCAAGAAACAGTTGCTTTGTGCGCGTTAACACCGGGGCCTTCGCGCCGCACCCTCTCTCACGTTCAGACTTGACATTAATTAAGTTCATTTTAGCAGCGGCACAGAAAACAACAAGGAAGCAAAGCAGCTCTGCAAATAAGGTGATGCAGGCACCAGAGTTTAAAAAATGACAGGAAATATAAGCGCTTCAAACTGAGCTTCGCTCCCTTCTCCACGATCCACGACTCCACCTTCAGCCTCTCTGTGACCCGTCTGAGAGTAAAAAGACGTGTCAATTAAAAGACGTCTGCGTTACTTCCCACAGCGTTACTCTTCATTTGTTGGAGAGTCAACAGTGGATATAAAATGATTTGGCAGCTCGCAGGATGAGCGCTGACCACTCACCTGTTTGGAGCCAAATGAACTTCCTGAACGTTTCCACACTGGGCTCCGTTTGTGTGCAGACGTCAACCACAGGATGCCAAGACATGGAGCTGCAAATGCTAACGGCGTGAATCTAAAAACACCAGCTGATGCTGTGGTCGACTGCTCAGACGCATACGGGCACGTTGTGAGCTGAGGAAGCGTTAGTGAAACAAGAGACAGAGATCTTAACCACGGCTGCAAAGTGCCTTCAACGACTACGCTGCAGATCTGCTTCCTGCCGTGTTGCCATAGAAGCATCACCACATCCTAATAATTACTGCAGCTGAATATCAGCTGCACAGTTTCAGACTAAATCATCAGCTGAATATAGCGTCAGGGTTTTGTTAAACTAACTGGAAAAAAATGTGGACTAAAAAAGGTGAAACTCGGCGTAGTGCAGGCCGAGTGCTGGAGAAACTCCATCAGCGTCTGGGCCGACAGAGAGGTCAGAGGTCAGAGGTCGGCTGCGGTCGGTCTCGTCGTCGCTGTCAAAGAGTCGGAGATTCGATCCGAGATAACGGCGTCGCAGCAATAAGACTGACTGGGACACTTTAAAAGGTTTCCAGCTGCCAGCTCAGAGGCTGAGTGTCAGTCAGTCCGTCCAACACGCCTCGGGTCAGAGGGCTGCTTCACCTAAAGCCACATCTAAAAGCTGCAGTTTGGTTTCATGTGGCCGTGTTTTTGAGACATCCGTCTCTCGTGGAATTTAGAATTTAAAGCTGCATTAATCAATTCTGATTTTGCAAACACGCAGCAAAATAATTTCCGGCCAACTGCTGAAGTCCAGCATTCACTTGTCTTTAGTGTTCTAGTTCAGCAGCCAGTCGATAACTCTGTCGTCTGCGGTTTGGTGCAGAGCGGGCGGCGCTGGGAACCAGTCCGGTGAAAGAACCTCACGAGTGCAGTCGCAGCCCACGAAACCAAAACAGAGAGCTGAGAGATGCTACAATGGGGGAGCTGCAGAGTCGTGTTGCTCCATTATTAATGTAAAAGTATTCGCTTTAATCGACTGAAAGGCAACATGAGAACTCTTCACAGTCTGAGCACCACAAACCAGAAATCTCATCAAATACCTCAGAACCAAAACTAATCACACAGACAGCAACACGGGCCGGGTCAAATATGTGCTATTGTAATATGCAACTGAGCTTATGATGGACAAAGAGTGTGAATGTGAGCATGTGTTGGTGTTTGGGGGATTTGTCTTTCGCACAGCAGCAAACATTCATATATTTCCTGCAGCTCTACATTCAGCTCATGTTTCCAACACAACAGACCATTTGGCCGCCCGGCTAACCGGCTACAGCATCTCAAGTGCCCTCCTCTCTCTGCCGGCCCGTCTTCCCTTCAGACGGCACAAGCCTCACCTGCAAAGGTCAGGACTGTGGAGGAACCAGAGAGAGAGAGAGAAATGAAAATGTCAGCCACCCGTGAGCTGCTCGTCAGCAGGGCGTATGTTTGAGCGAGCATGTCCGATGCCTCAGAGCAGGGTAAATAACCCGGGGCTGTTTGCTGCGCTGCCTCTCCTGCTGATCTGCCCACACAAATACACACCCCCCCCCCACACACACACACACACACTTTTCAATCCCCCCCTCGCTGACACCTCATTGTCATTCTTTTCCCCTTTTCCTGCAGCCTGTTTTCTCTCCGTCTCCATCTTCTTTTAAAAAGAAGAAGAGCGAGTTTGCTGACATTTTGAAGCTCCCACTGCTGCAGAGCCGAGCGCTCAGAGCTCCCAGCAGAGCGCTGCGAGACGTTGTTCCGTTATTTTAATGAGAAATCACCGGAGGCGACGACACGGCGTGAGCACAACAGGTATGCGTTGTGAGCTGGAGGCTGTGATTAGAGCTGCAGCACATTGTTTGTATTAACACGGCGACACACAATGATGATTTGAAGTTCAGTCGTGAACTTGACACAACGGATCGTTCTGTTGTGTCCAATGAGCAGCTACAGAGTCACGCATCACGGATCTGTTACAGCTCCACTCTAATTCTACCAGACCTCTAACCGGAATCTTTTAAAGAAACCAACCCGACTGGTCTTCAACGGCGACCCAACTCTGGTTGAGAAACGACGTGACTCGAGCTGTACAACGTCTCTGCCAAGTGTCAATAACAGCTGTTGAGCTACAGCTCTCTGGAGTTCTTACCGGCTGTTTGCTTCTCAACCAGCCCAAAGTACAGTGAGGAAGACTTTCAAGTCCAATCTGAGACTCAACCCTAAAGACGTCGAGGCGGGATGTTACATTAACATCTGTCTGATCTGACCAAATATAAATATGCAGAGTAATTCATCTACTCTGCTGCTGGTTTTGTTTCTCATACATATTATTTTCCTGTTATTCTGAATTTGGTGTACTTCGGTTCAGGTTTTCATCGCAGTCACATCAGTTAATTCACTGACTTGCACACCTTCGGTGCATGAAGTGACTCCCTCAGCCTATCAGGAAGTGTCCAGATGTGTGTGCACTTTGCTTCTGCCACATGTATAAAAGAGTCACCGCAGGCAAATGCTGCGGTAGATCCAGAGCAGCATGAATGTGCTCAATTGTCAGCCGGTTGTTTTATTCGTTAATGTGGCAGAACCACAGCAAACATCTCCCCGAACCAGCTCGGCCACAACAGGACGCCATAAACAAGATTACACCCAAATATCAAGATCATACCCAAATGTCAAGGTCATACCCAAATGTCAAGGTCATACCCAAATGTCAAGGTCATACCCAAATGTCCTGCAGGATACAAAACAGAGAGAGTCTGCGGAACAAGTCAGAACGCTGCGGCTTTGACGGCTACGAATACAAATATAAAATAGATAAAAGACCTTCTGTTATTTTGTTAATAATTATAATCTACTTGATTACTCAATTTATCTTCAACAAAAACACAAATGCAAGGCCAACCTTTGAGTAGGATACTGCTTAATATTTGTTAATATTGGCTCTAATTACACAATGCAAATTAACTTTCTCGATACATTTTTGAAGCCACACAGGCGACGACTTACGCACGTCTTTAGCTACGTTCACGGTTAGCATCCACATTAGTGCGACGTTTCGTTTGAAAACTCCAGAGTTGCATCTTTGAAAACGATGGCGTACAGTGAAGCACAGTGTCGAGTGTTGGACTTGCTTCTTAAACACGGTCCGTCGTGAAAGCAGGTCCCCGGGACTCGTGCAGAAATTCTCGGTTCATTTTCAAACCTTTAAAATATTGAAATCAAACAACCTGAGAGGAGGAAATACCTCCGTTGATCTGCTCTCAGCTCATTGACCAGAACCTCGAAGAGTTCCTCCTCTCTGACACCAAACTTGCTGTGTGTGTGTGTGTGTGTGTGTGTGTGTGTGTGTGGGGGGGGGGGGGGGGGGGTGAACTTAATTTCCTGGATCGCTTCTGTTTCAATCATCCGACTGTAAAACAGCCTCGGCTCCCCGGCAGCACAGGAGTAAACACAACATCCCTCTGACCTTAAAGGCGTCGTGGTGAAGACGAGGAAGAGGAAGAAGGTGGATTTCCTTAATGAGGGTAATTGCAGCGAGCAGGAGGACAATGTGGGAGACAGGAAGCGATTCAATGGGGTGACGCGAGGTTATTCTGAACGTGATGAGTTTTCCCTCCACGACGTCTCGCGCTCTGAAGTAAAGGTGACGAGGTCGTTCTGCCGCCATCGTGAACGTCGGTCGGGTATATGTTGACGCGCGAGGGAGCATTGTGTCTTCAGCTTGTCGTAAATTAAGTTTCCCGTTAGAGGACAAAAGAGAGTCTTGAACCGAAACCAGAACAACAGATTCCTCAATTAAGCAGAAGACGGTGACGCAGTCCCTCCGGTTAGACCGCGAGACAATGTGAACACAAACACAGCAGCTGTATGCTCCAGTAGATAAAGTGGATCATTGAGGAGCACAAACAGCCTCTTGTCCTTTTCTGAATAAATGCTGCATTATGTCCCCGAAACAGTGAGTATGTCTCAGGCCAGACGAGGCGGGAAGTCAGAGGAAAGCTCCACAAGAGCCGACCAGGAACGTTGAACCGTGAACACACTTCCTGCTTCACAACAAGTCTCGGGAAAAAACTAACGCCGTGTTTTTGAGAATGTTGGCATCAACTACAGAAAAACAAATAGATTCTCGTGACATCTCTGGACCACAGATGCAATCAGCCGATTATATAAACCAACAGTCAGCTTCTGGTTCACACAACGCAATAATCGCAGCTTTACTACAATGTTCAAATAAAAGCAAAACCCAATTGTACAAACATAGAACGTTCTTTTAACCGCCTTCCATCACAATCAAACCCCAACGAAACAGCGCTGTGACGGCAGCGAGGTCAGTCTGAGACTAAATGGGTAGAAATGAGAAAATGATGAGCACAACCTCTGCAACACAGGACCGCGTTGCCCCTGAGCAAGGCACCTAAAAACAGTCCTACTGAAGCAGCTGATGGTTCCAATCCCCGCAGACTTTTGCATTTCAGCGAAACGTTCTTTAAATATAATCTCATGGCCTGGTGGTCATGGGATACTCTGATGGCGGTGCTGGGAAACTTTATTCTTCTTTGTGGGTTTTTGTTGTTGGTTAAAAACCCGGACCACGTTGAATCACTTCAAAGGAATCCACGATTGAAGATTTGTAAAACAGATATTTTATATCAAAAGGACATAAAAGGCTCGATTATTAACTATGAAGAGAGTTTCTCACTCTGTAACACACAAAACTATTTCTAAAAACAGCTCCATTTAGACTGTTAACAGGAAGACAGAAGAAGATTCTACATGTACGATCACTAAATAAGGACGTGAGAAGATTTTATCATCGGACAGAAACGAGAAGAGAAAACAAACAGGAACCGAGCCCTCGATGTGAGCGAGTAAGATCACTTAATGTCTGTTAGTTTTACTTGATTTCTTCTCTTTTGTGAGTTCGGAGTCTCAATCACACCTGAAGTGAAGCTCCGGTGTGATTTCTTTCATCTAAATACGGTTCTCCTCCATATTGTGAATTCTTTCTGACAACTTATTCGTATGAGCCGAGTTAACCGACACTTCTGTAAAACTGAGGTTTCTCCACAAAGAATCACTTTTTTGTGCTCATTAGTTTCTCACAAATAATTCATTCAGCGTAAAAAAAGCATAAAGAACGACTGGAACCAAAAACGTGCATGTCATGTTCTCATCATTGCCAATCAGAGCAGTAAAGACCTGTGATACACCCGTGATACTATACCTGTGACCTGTGATACACCTGTGACTACTGCAAAGCCACCTGTCCCTGAATGAATACCGATTGTTTCCCACAGTAGTGAGAGTGTGTATTTAGAATCCAAAGTCATTCGGTTTTCTTCTGACGATTTCTTCCTCAGGAGGAAGTCTCATCTCAGATCCTCTGATTTAGAAACAAAGACCACCAAAGCAGTGAACAATGATGTGTGTGTGTGTGTGTGTGTGTGTGTGTGTGTGTGTGTGGTTTATTAACACTTCTACCTGTCCTCAGGCTTTCATCTCCCGCTGCCTGATCGGTATTCCTGTCATGTTTTTACTGCGCGTCACTTCCACTGATTGCACCGTGCAGTACGAGAGAGGAACCAGATATAGAAGTGTCAGAGCATGTGTGTGTGTGTGTGTGTGTGTGTGTGTGTGAAGACAGATCAAACAGCATGTGTGTACACAACAAAACAGCCAACATAGAGTGTGTTTTTATCACATCTCTACTTCCTCTTTTGCCATCAGTGCAGCTTAGAAACATTCAGCATGCCCGTCTCTTCTGCTCACAGTCATCAGACGAGAGCTTCTAGTTTGCACTTGGAACTAAACGGGAACAAGCTGAGCTTTGTGTTCACAATATGGCTGCAACAGCAACATTCAGCTCGAGACAGAAGGGTGTTAAAAGTGCTGGCCTCTTGATGTTTTCACTCACTGTGTAACCTCGAATGGTTCACACAGCGGGCAGCCTACCAAAGCTGACATGCATCCACGCCCACGAGCAGTCCAGAGTCGTCAACTATCCTAAGCTGCACGTCTTTGGACTGTCGGGAGGAAGACGGAGAACCCCGGAGGGAACCCGCGCTGACACGGGGAGAACATGCAAACTCCAGTCAGAAGGGCCGTCCAGCCCGGGAATCGAACCCCGGCCCCTCTTGCTGTGAGGCGACAGTGCTAGCTCTACAATCATAGCCAGAGCAAGACTTACAAATCTGCATACAAATAACGTTTTCACCCTTTTTCATCCTATAAAATATGTAACATATGTATTAAAGGAGCCGGCAGCTAAAGCGGCTGGTCTCCATTGTGTGCTTTGAGCAACGTGTCAGATGTATGTTGAGTTTTATAAACAGAAGAACACATTTTAGCAGACGGGGTGTCTTTCTGTAACTATGTTCATCAGCGTTGCTTTCATCTCGTGGAGACTTCTGCTGGAGATGACTTCATAGTTTAACAGCAGGAGGCGAATCAGTGCGGTTATGAGAGTTGTCTTCATTAATTTAACTGTATTATCATCATTTAGGTAACGTGCACCTTGTGGTTCGTGTGAAGCTAAAGTTTGCACTTTTTGTCTGAACTGGCAAAAAAAAAAAAAAAAGTCGTGTCTTCACCTGTAAAACGCTTCTTAGAGAACAAGACTGCTGTTGATGAAAGTACAGTGCTGCTCATTATGTGTGTGTGTGTGTGTGCGAGTGTGTGTGTGTGTTTGTGTGCGAGTGTGTGTGTGCATTGGCTCGCCACTCTGTCTCCAAGATAGTGTTGTTGGAACACAATGAAGCCCATTCAACTCTGCAGCCAGAATAGTGCTGCATCACACACACACACACACACACACACACACACACTCCTCAGTGAAGCGTCTCTGGATCGTCATTACGTTGGTGTGACACCGTCACCAGCGACTGTGCCGACAGGGTGTCGGTGTCAGCGTGTGGATCACAGTGACGACGGACCTTTCTCATGTAAACTCAGCGTTCTGTGTGAGGAGCCCATCGCTTCCCCCGGGATGGATAACGACGCATCGTTTCATACACTAATGACACGCTATCGATGTGACAACACGTCGCGCTGTAATCCCCCCCCCCCCCCCCCCCCGTGATGCATGGACACGTTATTTTAATGTGGAGCTGCTGTGAAGAGTCGAGGCTCTTCATGTGAAGAGGTTAACCCTCTGAGCCCCGAGCCGCTCAGGGGTGGTTCTCTCTGTGAAGTCTCTATGACACAGAACCATCGTGAGTACAAGTAGAGAGAACCAGAACATGTCTTTAGTGCAGAACGACACAGTTATGACGACATCAATCATTAGAAAAGTTGCATTTCTTTGATCATTTCTTTTACAGAAATTAGAAAACGATGGAGTCTAAATATCCAACATTTCTCAAAGTGCTCACAAGTTACAAGTGAAAGAAAAGGAGTCTCTCGATGCATTGTTGTCCTCACATGACTGTTGGTCTCAGGTGAATCAATCATGACGTCATAGTTTCACTGAGGAGCTCACACTTTAATGTTTTTACACAATCTGGTTAAAGTGAACGCTTTATTAGAGGAGAGACTTTATGAAGAATAAAACGTTTTTCTGATGAAATATAAAAATGAAGCTTCTGCTTTTTCTGACGGAAGCGTTTGTCACACACGATGTGTTCAAGGACCGTGGTACAGATAAGAGCCGACCACACTGGCGCTGGTTTGTTTTACAGCTTCTGGCCTGTGACGAACCGTGTCGTTAAAGTCGAGTCTGCTGCACACTCGACTGACGAGCACGAGAGAGTTTAAGAGGCCGCAGCCCAAAAAGTCAACACGTCCGTTTCAAGGTTGAGCCGTTAAAGGTCGGCTGAGGAGGTCAACGGAGCGTCTGTACTTCAGGAGATTTACTGCAACACTCGGAAACAATAAAGAACTTCTCCTCCACAGAATGAATGAACTTATTGGAGTTAATTTCTGCCCGTGTGGAAATGTAGGAGAAAAGGCTGACTGAGGCTTTTCATTCTTAAAGTATTCAGTCACGTCGAGCCCGTAATCGTGCCTTAAATACGACCGTCTGCCGCACGTCTTTCTTCAACACTCTGTGAGCTGAAGTCATTCATGTAGAAGACAATCCACGTGTATACAAGGTGTGAGAGACAGTCCTGGTACCTCACACACACCTTCAGTGTGTGTGTGTGTGTGTGTGTGTGTGAGACCTAGATGCTACAGAAACAAGACAAAATGTCTCCAAAACACACCTGATCTGTCACATGACCTTTCGTTACAATCCGTCCCTCCTGCTAGATAATAGCATGCACGGCTCAGTCACACCCATTCAGCTCTCCATTACCCCCCCGCTCACCCAACATCTACAGAACAATGAAGACACTCAGCGATCAGTGTTTGGCTGCGGGGGAGATGAAGGTGTGCCGTCCTCCTACGGGCCTCATGAGACTCTCAGACCGGTAATCAACTACAGGATCCGGTCCAAAGGTGTCCGGACTCCTGCGGTTTGTTTGCGATGTGATAAAAAGTGTTATGTTGAGCCATCTGTTCCATCGAGCATGTGCATCTAGTTTAGGATTACTCTTAATGTTCGTCAATAATTATTCTTATGCCAAAGAAAACACATTTTACTGAATCAAATTCAAAAACACACATTCATGTACTTTTTGTGGCGTTAAAGCATCTGAGGTGATCCGATCCCAAGTGGACTCTCTCCGAGTACTTCAGTCCACACCTAGCATCCCCCCCCCCCCCCCACACTCACACACACACTATATGCAAATAAACATTGTTGTCCATCCATTCATCCATCTTCCTCCTCTTATCCGGGGTCGGGTCGCGGTGGCAGCAGCCCAGCAGGCTGACCAGACCTCCCTCTCACCGGCAACATGTTCCAGCTCATTCTGGGGGATCCCGAGGCGTTCCCAGGCCAGCTGGGAGATGTAATCCCTCCAGCGTGTTCTGGGTCTTCCCCGGGGTCTCTTCCCAGTTGGACGTGCCTGGAAAACCTCCAGTGGGAGGCGTCCAGGAGGCATCCTGATTAGATGCTGAACCACCTCAGCTGACTCCTTTCGACGCGAAGGAGTAGCGGCTCGACTCCAAGCTCCCTCCTGATGACCGAGCTCCTTACCCTAACTCTAAGGCTGAGCCCGGCCACCCTACGGAGGACCGGCTGTCTCTCCCAGCGACAGCTCTAGAGGTTCATTACGTGGAGCGTAAAGATTAACGGATGCAGAGATTGTGACTGAGATACAGTAAAGAAAAGACAAACAGATGCAGTTGGATGTCAGAAGAGGATCTTTTTAAATCTGTCTGTGTCGTTGTTGCAGCTGCATTGTGAACAAAAAGAAGTGATTTGATAGAATCATTTCAGCAGCACTGATGTGGACGCCATCGTTAGACGATGGAGTCACCGATCACTGCTTTCATGGCCTGATAACTGTCATGCTTTCTAATTCTTCTTTCAGAAGATTGTCGACATGGTATTCAACGTATTCTCAGCGCTGTGCGATATCTTACGAAAGGTTACTCCTCATTTATCGTGTGTTTTCCAGCAACACGAGTCGATTTACCCTCCTGACATGAATGCCGTATTTTCAAAATAAAAGTTCAGCTTTTGCAGGAAGCTCAGTCAGGTTTATTAAACAAAACTACTTTGTCAGGTGTAATGAAAGATGGTGAAATACTTAGTTAGGTTTAGAAGAAGATCGTTGTTTGGGTTCAAATTCAATTCAATATATTTTTGTGTTGCCCAAAATCACAAATCCTCCTGTTTGAAAATGTAATAACAATAACTTATTCCTCCGGTCAGCGTGGAACGAACTGCTTCTAGATGACAGACCTCACCTGCAGAAAGCCACCGGATCCTTCGGTCTACTGACGATGCCTCTGAACGCGTCCTGCCGTGCAGGGGATCCTACAGAACTCACGTTGAAGGCAAAATGTTGCCACACCGGAATTTTCAGTTCTGTTGTTTCCTGAGAACTACGGGCGCTGGCGTTGTGTGATGTCGCGTAAGGATAGAGTGTTGACTGGCAGTAAGAAGGGTGCTGCTGAAGACATGTTTTCATCAGCACGCTGGGTGTGCCTACATACCGCTGTGGTTCACTGTGAGGTAGAGACAGGAGTTGTAAAAACAGAACCACGCCTACGCTTTGCTGTTAAGATCTGAGATAACAAAAGGCCATATTTGACGGGCTGAGACTCATTTATTTGTCAGTGTGTGATTGTCCTGTGGACTCTGGACTTAAGCCCTCGTATGCATACCTGGTTCCAGTCCGGCTGGGGACGCCCTCTCTCACTTTCTCTGCCATCGTTTCCTGTCAGCTTTCTACACTGTCCAATAAAGGCCAAAGATAAACTTCCCCAACAGTATGTGAAAAATGCCTGCCACAAAGTCCCGGACCCCGAGGGAACCTTTTGGTCTCATGCAACCAACAGTCCAGACCCTGAAACTATTCAATGTACAGAAACATAAAAGAAAATCCTCACATCTGTGAAGCCGGTATGAGCAAATGTTCGGCGTTTTTTGCCAAACAAAGAAGTTGTTGACAATGTCTTTGTCCGTACACATTGTGTTCGTCTCGACCCTTGAACCACAGAGTTCATGCATCTGGCCTGAAGTCTCCGTGTGGACGTACGGCAGCAGAATACAAAAGCACCGCCACCGAGGCTTTCCTCCTGGCTGCAGGGGAAGAGTTTCAGCATGCACGGGCGAATAAACAGCGTAATCAAGAGGGAGGCACTCCACCGAGATCCAACGAGGAGAACAGACAGACACACACACACGCACACACACACACACACACACACACACACACACAATTATACATTAAGATCCAGCTGCTGGGTTTTTCTGGAGGGACCAGGGTGTAGTTGGATGCCTAAAAGAGGGGCTTTTCTGGGCAAACTGAGGTGAAGCCGAGCTTTTCCAGTTACTGCAGCCTCCTGAGGCAGTGTGTGTGTGTGTGTACATACGTACATCTATCTTTGTGAGGACCATGGACATTTTTGGAAAGCGAGGACATTTTGGCCGGTCCTCACTTTGGGACAGCCCTCCAAAGGCCTGTTTGAGGGTTCAGACCTGGTTTTACGGTTCAGGTTAGAGGGTAGGGAATGCATTATGTCTATGAGTGTCCTCACAAGGATAGAAGTACAAGGTTGTGTGTGTGTGTGTTCAGTAAGCACTGGGCCACTTTCCCAGATGAGATTCTGATCCTGATGAAAATGTCCCTCCTCTTCCTCTCATTCTCTCCGTCCGCCCGTCCGTCTGGAGACAAACAGTTGGCCGCCCTCCCTCTTCCTCTTCCTCTCCCACCTTTGTTCCCGTCTCACCTCCCTCGCACTACCGGTGACAGACTCCTTAATGACGTCGGTATCGGAGAAGACCAGTAACGCGATGACCGTGCGCCATTATCATATTAATAAGACGTGCCGAATCGACGAGCTGCTTTTGTTTTGTTGTTCAAAATGAATCACAACCTTCTTCTTCTTCTGTCTGTAGCTAGCACATGCTCGAGTGCATGTTGTGAAAGACTTTAATGCTGGTTGAAATGACAACATTCTCTCTCAGTCCCTCCCTGCGTCCGTCCAGCTCTGACATATGCTGGTGCTTTTCTCTTTCTCGTTCTGAACACCGAGCTGGATGTGACGAGCCGTCTGTGTTTTAGTGCTCCGGGGAACGGTGCTATTTTGAGCCACTTTTTCAGAGTCACTTTATACGCTGCAGGCAATAAAACACCAGTGTTTCTGCCGCGAGTGTGTGTTGCATGGAGACGACCTTCAAGCCAACAACGGCTGCATGTTTAAAAACAACAACAACACAGAAGAGATGTAACCGTCTCAGGGGTTCGTAGTAGCCTCTGTAATGTCACACTGACCTCCCGCCGTCTCCTCTTTTCTAGTTCCGACTGTAAACTCACTTAAAAGCATCATCAGATCCGCCTTAAACGCCATTTGCAGATAATTCTCTGCGTTTCCTTTCAACCAACTTGAAGTATTGGATTTGCAGCACGAGGACAGATCGTGTTACCAAGGTCGTCATCTCATCCGGTCAGCGTCGGCAAATCTATGCATCGATCCAATATCTCGTTTACGCTACACAGGAACAACACGTGTCACTCGCTACCCGATCGCTACTGCACACGTGCAAACTGGTACTACGCAGCTGTGGTTAAACATTATTGTGCAGCCTATATTCTTTTTCTCTGCTAATGCCACAATATGAACAACAAATGTGTGTTTGAATCAGCAGGAGGAGAGCTTGTGAACGTTAGCTGTTAGCAGCAGAGTCCTGCTTGGCTAAATAACGGAGCTAACAGCTAACGCTAACGGGGGTTGTATTGCGTTACTTTGTGATGCGTTCAGGCTCTGGTCAGTCAAAATGAGTATTGTGCAAACGTAAAATATAACATTGAGTAAAATATAGAACTGTATTTAACACAACCCTCGATACTTCAACTGTTGAACCCTGCAAACACACAAACCATCTCCACACAGACTAAACACTCAAAGAGAGATCTACGTATCCGTCTTTGAACCCAGGCACGAGGCACACAACCCCCCCCCCATAAGTTGTGAGGCAGTGGTACGTCCCGACAGTGAAGCCTCAATAAACACACATGCTGGGTCGAGCACAGGTCGGGGCCCCTTTCTCTCCCTGCCAGGTGGGTGTCCCGAGGTCTCCACGGCGGGGACATGACTGTAAGGTGACACTGAGGTGACCAAGAGAGGGGGAGGGGAAAGAGAGCGCAGGGGAAATCAGAGAGAGGCAGACTTCTATTTTTGCCTGCTGGTGAAGTCGGCTTGGCTGTCGACACAGTGTGTGTGTGTGTGTGTGTGTGTGTGTGTGTGTGTCACAGAGGGAGACACTGCCTTATTTAGGCTACATACACACCAATACGCCCCATTTGTTACTGTGTCGTCGTTGTCTGTTCTCACTCGTGGCTCTGCTGGAGGCTGAAGTCTGTCCTACTGGAGAGCGTTTAAGCTTTTGCTCCTTTACAGTTTCTGTGTGAACTTCACAGTAGTTGTGCAGGACAACATAAGCGTTAACGAAAAAAGGAAAGTCCTCAAACTGTGACTTCAAATGACGCCGCTCACTAATCGCTCGTACACCAGCTGCTCCCTCTGCACGTCGGCAGCAGTAGAATTATGAAATGCAGAATTTAACTGAACAGCTGCTAGTGAAGACAAGAAGGTCAGCGACGCCGGTAATCTGTTATCTACGTTGAATTGACCTGATAGTCGATTGATAATCAAGGCTGTTGTTGATGAATCAGAGAAGGACACTTGATTGTGTCTCATCCGTCACCGTCATGACTGATGAGACACAATCAAGTAGTGGACGTTGTCGTCTACGTCATCCTTTCTGTCCGTCCACACTGCGACGCAACCCGGGAGATTTCAAACATAAAAACGGCGTCGGTGGCGTTCTTCAAATGTCTCCGTCTTACGGACTCTAAAACTCCGGAGTAGTTTGGACGCTAACCGTGAACGTAGCTAAAGACGTGCGTTGTAAAACGGACAGGTAGAGGTGTGGACGTAGCCTCAGACAAGGGGAGCATCCTCCTCCAAACAGCAGCAGTGAGTGCGCTTCATCCACAGACACATGCAGCCCAGCAGACCCGCCTGAACAGAAATCCATACTTCATTATCACAACCGCTGCCCCTCAAGACCCCGAGTTTGTGTGTGAGACACTGTTACTGAGTGGGACTAACTGCATTGACTACAATAGGACCACGCTGCTGTTGCAACATCTCAAGCACAATAACCAAAGTCCACCGTCTCCGTGTCTTTACGAGATTCCCGTTAAACTGTTAAACGCTGCGATAGTAATCTTTACAGACCGGCAGATGGCACCTAAGCAAGGTCACGGTTAGAGCAGAAGACGCTGAATGCTGCTGTAAGAAGCACGAGAAACAGTTAGCAGCTATCAGACACAACGAAGGAATCACTTCTTAACGAGGAAAGCCGTCACCGCTGAACCCCAAAACCCGCCAGCGGGATGAAAAAGCACGTTTCTCTTTAAACAATCGGCAAAACCGTCGTAATCGTCAGTTATTATCTTTCCGACCGCCCTTAAACACATCACGTGTGGCGAATGCTTCCGACGGAACAAGCAGCCGAAACGAAGATTATAATTGTGATATTTCATCAAAAACATTTTACTCAACATTTAAAATCTCACCACAAATTAACACTTCAGAGAAACTATGAAGTCATGATTGATTCATCAGAGACCAACAGTCATGTGACAACAAGGAGGAGAAACTTTGACTGAGGGAGGAGGAGAGGAGAGGAGAGGGGAGGGGAAAGGAGGAGAGAGGAGGGGAGAGAGGAGGGGAGAGAGAGGAGAGAGAGGAGAGGAGAGGAGAGGGGAGGGGAGAGAGGAGGGGAGAGAGGAGAGGAGAGGGGAGAGAGGAGGGGAGAGAGAGGGGAGGGGAGATAGAGGAGAGGAGGCTTGAAGTAGAGGTTGTAAAAAATGTAAGTAGTTCAATATTTATAGCACGTAAACTCCTATTTTTTATAATCATTGGTGACACTTGGAAACATGTTGGAAATATAGATTCCATTGTTTGTAAAAGAAATGATGAAAGAAATTATTTGGGTTAAAATAAATACAGAAGTGCCGTTATTAAAACATTACGTATCTATCACAGGAGGAACAAACAGTCTGTGTTTGCTGCTGCATCTTTCATTCGTCCTCATGATAACGTGCATAAGATATGAAATGACTTCATGTGTTGTCTACGAATCACACCGCAGTCATCTTGTTTTACATATAACTACGAACGCTGGAGACCAGCCAATCGAACGGGACCCCCTCAATGAGACGATCCTCTAAAAGAAATCCAGCATTGTATTTGCTGTTTAATCTTAATTCAGAGATCAAATAAAAGAGGACACGCTGCGAATAGCTCCAGAGGCTCATCGTGGCGTCACAATCCGTTTCATCAGCTCGTCCTGCCGTCATTCAAATGAGCGACACGAGTCTCATTATCTCCATGTTCACAGTCTGCAGCACCACGTGAGCTCCTCACAGTCAAAGTAGAGCAGCACAGCGCTGCCTTTCATGTGCCGAGCTCTGGGATGATATTTATATCTCTGCAGCTCGTCGTGGTGACAGCAGGTTAGTGACAGGGGGGGGGGGGGGGGGGGGGGGGTCGGAGCCATCAAACGCCCTCCGACCGGCTAATGAGCACTCTGAACCTCCAGAGCCCAAGTTTCAGATCCTGCGTTGTAGTTTTTTCCCCCCCGTCTTTAAACACAACACAGGATCTGCAGCATGCGTGGGCCGAGAGGGGTGGGGGGGGTGTTATGATGAAGATGTGTGTGTGTGTGTGTGTGTGTGTGTATATATAAAGTGTGTCGGCGGAGAGGAACAGAGGTGGAGAACTCTACTGGAAGGCTGAAGAGTCAAGTGAAAAGAATTACACTGCATGAGAGAGAGAGAGAGAGATGTCAAGAAGAAGGAAAGAGATGTTTGACTGTGTGTCAGATTGTCTCTCCAGGAAGAGTGTGTGTGTGTGTGTACAGATGCCAGATCAGAGGTGGAACACGGCTTAATTCCCCCCAGCAACAGCCTACATAACCTGTTGGTGGGGTTGGTGAGCAAGGCACACACACACACACACACACACACACACACACACACACACACACACACACACACACACACACACACACACACACACACACACACACACACACACACACACACACACACACACACACACACACACACACACACACACACACACACACACACAGTAATCATGGGTGGGTTATGAGACAATGGGCCCCTGCTCAAAGACATGTAAAAAGGACCCATCACCTCATGACACAGACTTTGTGACGCTCTTTACATCATTTTGTTGGTGTTTTGTGTCATTTTGTGTCGTAGTAGTAGTGTGATATGTCTCTGTGGTCATTGGTAACCGTCTATTTGAGTGACATGTTGCAGGTGAAGGCCTTGGGGGGGCCCCTGATGCTCTGGGCCCCTGGGCCTGTGCCCCTGCAGGCCTCTTTACTGATCCATCCACTGAAGAGGTAATGATGCACACAGAGATCAACAGAAAAACTACAGGCCCGTGTTTTTTGTGATGTTGCACATTGACCGTTAGATCACCGGGGTGATGCCTCCGTGTCTCAGCGCTCACGACCGGACAGGAAGTAACACGAGCTGCTGGGACAAACTCGACCTCCCGCAGCGTTCGGCTGCAATTTCTGCACCCAGCGCTTCTCCCCGTGGAGATGCAGGTAATCTAGAATGACAGCAACTGTGATCCATCAGTGCTTTTACATTTACTTGAGGACGATTCCGCTGCTGCAACGTTTTAAGACTCAACGGGGTCTGCTGGCTCAGGCTCTCAGTCCTCCACCTTCAGGGGGATCCAGGAAACCGGTTCCAGGCTACAATGTGCATCCTGAGAGCAGACTAGTAGTTTGAGCTGCTGGACCGAGATGTTTCCGACTTCACCGTCTGTGCACTGGAGGGTTCAACTTGTGCACGGTGCTTACTGTTTCATGCGGTGAAACGTACCCACGTCTTGTGTTTTAAGCATGAAGGAAGAGTCTACTTTGTTGTGTTTTTGTGGCTGATTTAAATGCTCTCTGCCACATTGTTTAAAACAAACCAAGGTTTGCAAACTAAAGGCACTGATTCTCAGCTAGCTTCGCTCATTTGGTAGATACATTGACTTTGCATCTGTAAAACTGTCTTTCTCTGGAGTTCACACGCTGCAGGATGTCAGACGTCTGCTTACAACAACAAGCCTGCTTTTGTGTTCATTTCCTGCAGACTTACATTCTCACTTCTGACTCAAATGCAACACGTTTCACTCGGATTTCTAACAAAGAAAGAGGAGGAAACTCTCAGGCCGTTCAGTATGAAATCAGTGCGCTTGCATTACAAGACGTGAAGTCACAGTCAGCAACTGATCTCCTCCAAGTTAACCAAGTCTTTTGGAGGGAAAGCCAGCAAGAACAGGATGAAGAGGAAGATGAAGAGGCTGCTGATCTCTGCACCTCTGGCGGTGTTTTAAACGACGAGCCTCTCCGAGCGACAGCAGAGACGCTCGTTTCTCGGCGGTGAGAAGAAGCAGCGAGGGGAGGAAGACTGGAGCAGTTGTGACAAAGAATAAGAAACGTGAAAGGTGTGAAGCTGCTGCAGCTGACGGTCCGTTAACGAGATTAGAGGCATTTTGTCTTTCCGTTGTCACCAGACGAGTCGACGTCAGCCGACTCGCTGAGCTCGAAAAGACGAGAGAAACAAACCTATGACCAGGACAGAGACAGCCGTCTGACTAAAACATTGCAGACATTATGACCACGGCTGATGGCGTCAAGCTGCCTCTCGTCTTCGTGGGGAAACACAGAAAAACAGAAGCTGTGATGTTCACAATGCAGCCAAGAGTTCCACATTTTCGTTCACTTTTTTGCCGAGATCTATAGAAGTAGCTTATGCTAAGCTAACCGGCTGAGGGCCAACATCTTCTGTCCCGATATAGATCATTGTATATCTCGATAACAGCATTCATCACGATGTAGAATGATGATATTTGATACGGACATGGATGGAATAACCACACGGTGAACCTATCTTTACAAACTCCTGTGTAAAACAAATACTTGATCAATAAAAAGAGGCAACACGTTTACAGACATGCATGCTTGATGAGATTATTCGGATATATTTGAGTTAGCGTGTGCTTGTTATCAATTTAGAAGATGTAACTGTTTCATCAGGATGCGATTCTATTGGAAGAGATATATATATATATATATATATATATATATATATATATATATATATATATATATGATGAGATATGGATTATCATATTTAATATCCAGCCGACATTATTCTAGCTTCACAGTCACGAGAAGAAAGTGAATAAACACGTTTCCCAAACTATTCCTTTAGACACCATGGAAACAACCTGCCATGAGGAGCAGACTCACATGGAGCGATTGTAATTTCTCGTGTAACCAGTTTGTTTTATACTCGGCATCGCTTCTTCTTCTTCTTTCTCCTTTGTTTACTATTTTTCTTCTCAACATGTTTTTTGTGCAATAAAGACGTGTTTACGCGTCAGGCCGATGAAGCAGATTGAAAGTGAAACTAAAGGAGAGCGAGAGGAATCACACGGGAGTGTTCTTAATCAACTCTGACAGAAGACGTGAGCTTCAGTTGAGGAGCTCGGGTGGATCTCTGGAGTCCAGACTCATAACATCCCTCCGTCCTTCTCTCTGTTCTCTCCATTTTCATTCTTCCTCCTGCAGACCTTTTTAAACTATGAATACGTCAGAAAGTGGCCGAGATATGAAGGTGTAACGTTCCACCGGAGACGCTACGAGCTACAAGTCCCCAGACGATCATCTCTGTTCTGAGTTCATGAACACGACGTCTAACACCAGGACACGTTTCTCTATGTGTTCTTCTGTGCACGTCACTGGTCCTCAGGTAGCTTCCTATATTTGGTAGGTACATTGACTTTGGATTTTCTCTGGAGTTCACACGCTGCAGGATGCCAGACGTCTCACAACAACAGGCCTGCTTTTGTGGTCGTTTCCTGCAGACTTACATTCTCACTTCTTCCTCAAATCAACATGTTTCACTTGGACTTTCTCCGTGACGGGAGTTTTAAAACGGACGTTACAAACAGTCCAGAGGTTTAGAGCCGGTGTTCCGGTTGAACCAGTGACCGTGTTAACTGGTGACTCTGGCGGTTGCTCGTAGTGACGGCAGCTGTTGAAAACATCAACAGAACACTTCGTTTTCCTCGTAGAAGCCTTCAATCATTTCTAAATATCTGTGTTAATTATCTACCAAACATTCACTCATCAGTCACTACGAGCATCCACGGACGCATTCGGCTGAGAGTCACCAGTTAACACGGCCACTGGTTAAACTGGAACACCTGAACCGCTCGTGATCCTGATCCGAGTTCTGTAGAACCTGAGTCGATTCTGACATCCGAACATGTAACAACCAGACGTTTTGATGCCGATAACAGTTTTAAGTCAACGTCTGAGACAAAACAAGGTTTATCTCCCCTGAACCCTGCTGCTCACAGCACCCATATGCATGTAATACAGCTGTGTTCAGTCCAGATGTGGCGTCTAAAACCCCAAAGATCCCTCAGAAACATCCCCCCCCCACCAGCTCCCTGTCTCTCAGCATCAGCATCACTGGGAAGTGAAAAGGCCAGCCTCCCCACGAGACGTGGTCTTTGTTGATGTCGGTCGTCGAACCATCTGAAGCCGTGGAGTGAGACGACCGGAGCAGAAGGCCTCTGCTTCTACACAACGAAGTGTATACTTCCTGCTTCCAGCTCACATTCTTTCCCTCTCTGCTCTCTGTACAGCCTCGCAGGTACAGATACAAGTCCAACGTTTCTGTCCAAACAAAGTTAAAACTAACAAAAACCACGCTGCCGGTCCTCTGGGTTCAACTGGACTCAAATCCAGAGCGGTGCGTCTCCTTCACACAGAGCGATTCTCCAATAATTAGCTCTACCTGACGTCTGCATCTTTAAAAACCTGGATCCATCCGGAGGGAACACACTGAGCGCGCTCACCGGCGATGACTTGTTTCACACATTCACAGCTGGGAGCTGCCAGGTCCAGCTCAGCTCAACGACGAGAATACAAAAAGAAGCAGTGCTAAAAGTAGTGCTAAATCTGCACTCAACTGCCCGTCAGGGATCCGCTCACTGACGCCCTCATTACTCAAACCCACCTGGGGCCCTGGATCCATACCTGACCCCTAAGCAGCGGTGGCGCTGGGATTTTGGGATTTGGGTTTGACTAGATGCACACTGAAGACATCGGCTCAGGTGACTCGGATGTGAGGTGACGTGTAGCGGGGCTTTCAACACCACGGAACGGGTCGAAAACAAGCAGCCCAGATGGGAATCGAACCATTTCCTTTTTTAATGTTATACGCTCGGCCTTAAGTCCTGTACCGTCCAGCACATGGACTCGTTAGGCGATTATGAGACAGAAATGTAACCGTAGTTTTGTATCTCTTTGTGATATGTTGGTGTCTCTTTGTAGCCGTTTCTATCTTGTTGCGGTTACTTTATGTCTCTTTGTAGCTGTTTTGTGTCTTTTTGTGAAGGCTTTCCATCTCTTAGTTTCTGTTTTGTATCTCTTTTTGGTCCTGTCATTATCTATCTGTAGTGGTATTGTATTGTGTCTTTGTGGTCATTTTCTGTCTCTCTGTAGTCGTTTTGTATTTCTTTACGTCTCTTTGTAGCCGTTTTGCGTCCCTGGTATCTGTTTTGTATCTCTTTGTGGTCGTTTTGTATCTCTCTGTAGTTGTTTTGTATCTCGTTGCTACTCCTTTACGTCTCTTTGTGGTTGTTTGGCGTCTCTTTCGGTGACATGTTACCGCCTCATGTCTTGTGTCTGTTCAGTAATCATCCATGGTTCCTGGTAAACTCTCTCATAAGAATAATAATCTCACATGTCGCCGTTCAACAACGTCACCGGATAGAATCATGAGACGGCACAAACTGTTTCAACCATCTCCAATTTCATGAGAAGCAACTTCATCAACCTCTCACACACACAAACACACACACACACACACACACACACACACACACACACCCTCCCCCCCATTACATTGCAGTCTTGAACTGTATGTGTAATGGCAGGGGGCTTCACGTCACAAGCCTTGCTGCCCCTCCACACCCCCCACCCTCCATATCCCGGAATAAAACACAGCGGAGCATCTCGTCTTACCCATTTGAGCCTGTGTCGGATGTCTTTCAGAGGTTCATGGTGGATGAGAGCCCTGCTGGTCCGGGTCTAGTCTGCTGGGTTTTGCTGCAGATGCCGCGTTGCCATCGCACTGGTGATGCCTGGAGTCTCGGTGATAACCGGGGGCCCGGGTCTCTCTCTCTCTCTGAGCCGGGTTACTCCTCTCCAGTCATCTCGCAGTGTAGGACCCCCCCACCCACCCACCCCCGTTCTGTTCCGGTTTTATCCACCGAATCGGTTGCAACGATGATCGTCCCGAGCGGGACCTGCATGCGGATCCCGTCGGTGTCGGTGATGGCTCAGCCTCCTCCTCTCCGTGTCCTCTGGTTCCTCCTCCGACGGACCGAGCTCAGCTTCGTCCACACGAGATTTTAAAAACAAAAAGAGAGAAAAAAACCTCCGCGCTGCTTGAGTTGCGCAAAAAGGACGAGCCAAACGGCGCAGACGAGGATGGAGATGGAGAGATGAGGGGGTCGGCGGCGGCGGACGGGGAGGGGGGGTGTGATCGCCGCTTTCTGCCGTTTCTATTCGCCGTTTTTCTGTCGTGTTTACGACCCGCTGTCGCCTCCTCCCTCCTCTCTCTCTCTCTCTCTCTCTCTCGCCGCGGTGCGTCTCCCTCTCTTCCGCGCTGCGCTCTGCACCCGGTGTGTGTGACGCCTTTTCCGCTCGCAAGAAAACAAGACACCCCCTCCCGCTCCCGTCTCTCCGTTACTTCTTCTTCTTCATCATCCTCCTCGCTCCCTTTCGATCTGCGATCACACATGCATGAAGGAGGAGACGACGAGCGTGCGTGTGTGTGTCGGGGGGGGGGGGGGGTGTAAGAAAACGATGGCGATGGAAGGAGGAGCCCCGAGAGCAGAGAGCTCCTCCCCGTTATGCTGCTTATCAGAGGAGAACGAGGGGGGGGGGGGGGGGCACCCATTATTGATAGGGGAGATAGAAGGGGGGGGGGGGGGGGGGGTGTTGGTAGTGCAGAGAAGCTGCTATTGTTATTATTACAATCCTCTAAATGTATGCAGCCACAAACAAGTTCTGCAAGTCACAAACAAAAAAAAAATGCTAAAAAAAAGCGCCCCCGCGAGGTCGTGATGCTCATTACCACCATGTAATAACTGCTGCATGGATCACAGAGCTGTGAGTTAAACTCTCACTGCTGCACACATTCAGCACAGAAATGATCTGACTTTATTCCCATATTTAATATTTCATATTCAGACATTTATACCTGCAGTTCACCTTTGAGCCACACGAGGGAGCCTGGATGTTCGTATGGATCTGATAATTGGAGACGTTCTATGACGTTGAATCTAACGTGAAAGGGTGGAGCACACTCTGAGGGTTTTTAACTGATGAGAGGAAATGAAAAGAAATCAATAACACAAAAGTTGTGATTTCTTTATGTCTACTAAACGGCTGCTTTGCCTGCTCGAGGTGATGAGGAAACGGCAGTAAAAACAGTCAGCAACGTTCATTCACGCACACAACGTGCTGTTGGGTCGAGTTAGTTTGTCGGGTCCCAAGAAGAGGGTGAAGTTTGGTCTGTGATGCCGACTAAAGGTGGAATTACAACTTCTGAGTCCGTCACATGAAGCCTTTGAGCATCTAAGCCAAAAACGCTACCAGAGGCGTGTACGGCGTCTCTACTTCACTCCTCCACAGTCCAAATATGGTCACTTCCTGTTCACTGGCTGCAAAAACAACAACATGTCATCTTGTTCTACATCTTGTTCTACCAGTCTGTTGTGGTCAGTGCACTGTTCTCCGTAGTCTGCTGGGGGAGCAGCGTTGGAGCCGGAGACACCAACAGACTTAACAAACTGGTTAAGAAGGCCGGCTCCATTGTTGGCTGCAAACTGGACAGCCTGGAACAGGTGGTGGGGAGGAGGACTCTGAAGAAACTATTATCCATATTGGATAACCCGGACCACCCTCTCCACCACCTACTGCAGGGACAGACTCTCTTATCCAATAACAAACACAACATTCAGTAAAAAACAACACTATTCCTCGTTTTTTATCCGTCAGCAGAGGAAGTCCTGTACTGTGGTATGTTTGAGCGAGCCGGATTCCTTTAAGAGGCCTCGCAGGCCCTGGTGCAGGTCTGGGAAGTCCTCCAGCTTCTGTCTGCTGGTGTCTTCCAGCGTGACGTTTCGTTTTAATGTGAGGACGGGTCGACGTCTGTCGCTCATTCGTCACACATGGAGGCTTTGAATGAGCGCTCAAACAAACTCCACCTCCTCCGCGTTCACCGACGTCTCTCGGAGGAGTAACAGCCCATGAATCACGAGGAGAGGATCGGCCTGTTGACTTTGTGGAACCGCAAATGGTAACGATTCATGTGTGACAACAGAACAGATATCGTTATAATGGTCATTTGTGCTCTCTCTGTTTAAGGCGGAGCATCAGGTTACAGAGTCTGACCTGCAGCGCTTCACTCATGTGAAGAAGAACTCAGGTGCTCGTTATTTGGCAGCAGTGATACAGAGGAGATTTAACAATGGTGTGTGTGTGTGTGTTCGGTGAAGCCTGTTACTTATACAGTAAATACAGCTGGATGAGAAGATCTCCTTCCTCATCTTCACGATGCCTTTTTTTTATTAAATATTGATATCAGCCTGTCGGCACATGCAGCGAGACAGGAAGCAGTCAGTGGGAGGAAAACCTGGAGACTCATCAAACCTGGAACATGAAGTGAGAACCTCATCCAGGTTTTTACTTCTGTAATTTCTGAGAGTTTATTGGCAACCAAAGAGGAGTTTAGATTGTACGGTTTAAAAGTATTTTACAGACTTGGGTCCAACATTTTTTAATACTCGCTATAATTAAACATCACTACTTTTAGATCACAAGGAATAAATAAAAACTCAGTCGTTTAGTTATCTAAACCTAACTAAGTAGTTTAGTTGTCTAAACCTAACTAAGTAGTTTAGTTGTCTAAACCTAACTAAGTAGTTTAGTTGTCTAAACCTCACTAAGTAGTTTAGTTGTCTAAACCTAACTAAGTAGTTTAGTTGTCTCAACCTAACTAAGTAGTTTAGTTGTCTAAACCTAACTAAGTAGTTTAGTTGTCTAAACCTAACTAAGTAGTTTAGTTGTCTAAACCTAACTAAGTAGTTTAGTTGTCTAAACCTCACTAAGTAGTTTAGTTGTCTAAACCTAACTAAGTAGTTTAGTTGTCTAAACCTCACTAAGTAGTTTAGTTGTTTAAACCTAACTAAGTAGTTTAGTTGTCTAAACCTAACTAAGTAGTTTAGTTGTCTAAACCTAACTAAGTAGTTTAGTTGTCTAAACCTAACTAAGTAGTTTAGTTGTCTAAACCTAACTAAGTAGTTTAGTTGTCTAAACCTAACTAAGTAGTTTAGTTGTCTAAACCTCACTAAGTAGTTTAGTTGTCTAAACCTAACTAAGTAGTTTAGTTGTCTCAACCTAACTAAGTAGTTTAGTTGTCTAAACCTAACTAAGTAGTTTAGTTGTCTAAACCTCACTAAGTAGTTTAGTTGTCTAAACCTAACTAAGTAGTTTAGTTGTCTAAACCTAACTAAGTAGTTTAGTTGTCTAAACCTAACTAAGTAGTTTAGTTGTCTAAACCTAACTAAGTAGTTTAGTTGTCTAAACCTAACTAAGTAGTTTAGTTGTCTCAACCTAACTAAGTAGTTTAGTTGTCTCAACCTAACTAAGTAGTTTCCTGTGAAGATGGAAGTTTATTTTGAAATTGACAGGTGTTGCTGAACTTTTGTAGGAAAACACATTAAAAGTGTTACACTTCGTAAGATATCGTACGAACCGTTGTATCAGGATGTGTTGCCTTATTGGTGCGTATACCTTCATTTTAGGGAAAACATCTGTGTTTAGACCCTTTCCTTCTTTCAACAAAATACATGAAACTACTCGGTGTGTTTATGTTAAATATACAACGAGGATCCTTCATGAGGGAAGCAAAGTCTGTATAACTTTGCTCTAACAGGCCGAGAACCTTCTGCATTAAACCAACTAACAACCAAATATATTAATAATATAATATTTGTTCACAGCAGCGTCGTGGACATTACTGACGTCAAACCAGCTGATACTTTGGTTTTAAATGAGCAGATCAACATTTGTAATTACAAAATGTATCTGGTCCAGAAACTTGTAACTAAAACAAAAGTTAAAAATAAATCTAAAATCAGTTTTTATTTCTGATGAGCAGAGAATCTGAATGAAACAGCGACATCCTGACAAAAGTAAAGACGGACGAACCTGAACATTTGAAACCTTTAATGCAAAAAAAAAAAAAAGGTCAAATTTAAACCGATTATTGTAGACGGGCACCAAACAGCCAGCTTCTGTCTCCACGTATGAAACCCGAACTGCTCAAGAAGAAACACACACACACACACACACACGTCTCAGATGACACTGCAGATATGCTGCTTCATGGAGGACTTTGATGTCTGCACTGCAGACAAACTGAACCGGTACCGTTGGCCACAGGTTTCAGAGCTTCCCTCAGATAACATTCCAGAGTGACGAGACAGAAAAGTGGAGCCGGAGACGGAGCGTCCGACTGAACCGCAGGCGGGTTTAGAGAAGACGTGTAAAAGAAGCAGCAGAAAATACACCGTGTGTTTTATCAGGACGACGAACGGGAAAGATTCATCTTTAAAGAGGAACGGATCAACTTTTGGGGAAATGTGCTTCTTTGCTGAGATTTAGATGAGAAGGTCAATAAGGCTGGAGCCTGGAGACGCTTAGTGTAGGAGACATTTCATGCTAGTATTTAGTTATTATATATATATATTATATATACGAGTAGGCAGGTACAGGACCAGCATGCACCAGGTTTTTTATCAGAGCAGGAGAGGCAGCGACAGGATTCTCTTTGTCATTTCTTTGCTTGTTTATGATTCTGAACGGACAATGAACTCATCTGTCTGCATGAAGCACAAACCTGCGGTGCGTCAGTGGCCCTTTCATTCATGTCTGCTTTTGCTTTTTGTCTGAGACAAACGGCCACTACACCGAGGTTAGCATGGAGACTGGAAACAGCGACCCAACCCAACATATCAGGGCTCACTAATAGGTGGGCCGCGGTCCGGTTCCGGACCCGAACGCCGTTGTATGCGGATGGTTTATGCGGACCCGGACCTAAAACTGATGATTAATAAATTCTAACAGAGCGCTTCTATTTTTTACCGGCACAGCTTTTCCAGCCTGTACGGCACTCGTTCAGCGTCCAGGAAACACTAATCACATGCGTTGTAGTTCATACACTGTATGTGTATTCCTATAAGCGTCGCAACTCCAGTGACATTTGCACACACGGGAGAGAGACCCAACAGTCAGAGAAGTTATTTCACATTGTGTTCTCTAAGAAGAGAAATGTGACCAGAGAGACCAGAGACCAGAGTCTTCAACCAGGAATGGACAGACTCGTACGTCTTCATTCGTCCTACAGGCAGTTTAAACCAGAATGTCTCACATGTTCAGAGAATGTGAAGCGTCACTACGAGACAAAGCACGACTCTTTTGAGCAAACGCACCCACTCACATCTGATATGAAGGTACAAAAAATGGGCAGACGTTAATACACCTGTTGGCTACTTCAAAATATATATATATATATATATATATATATATATATATATATATATATATATATATATATATATATATATATATATATATATATATATATATATATATATATATATATATATATATATATATATATATATATATATATATATATATATATATATATATATGTGACTAAATCATAGAACAAGTTAAGACATTATTTGGTGTAGTAAGTTCTCTCTAACTGGACCTCACTGAACTTTAATTGAATACCTCTGCAATATATTAACACATTCCCCCGTTACGACGCCTCTAAACTCCAGAAAGTCACAACAGAATAGTCCTGCATGCAAAGCACCTGGACAAGCACCACTTGGGATTTGAACGGATAAAAAAAAAAAAAAAACAGATTAAAGTGTAACTTCCTCCCGAGGTCTGGGTCCACCCGCTGCATAGTTTATAAAAAATGCAAAATGAAATAGCGGAAAGATGAAACCACGCCCACTTTAACAGCTGCAGCGACTTTAATTCAGCCAGTGAGAAGCAAAGGGCCAACATGCAGAATCTGTATCTAGCTTGTTATTAATATCTATGAGAAGATATTTAGATATGAAGGCAGATATCATCCAGTAGGAGACTCAGGAAGCTGAGCTGGTGTCACGTGACTCGTCACCATCAAACATGTGATCGATCAGAAAAGGTCACCATCAAAAATGTCATGTGACTTTTTACTTTGCTTTTTTTAAATCACCATTTATTTTCTAAATAAAATCACATATCAATTTAAGAGATTGTTGGTATTAATATATATATATATATATACACCATGTGAGACCTGATATATATATATATATATATATCCCAAAGTTTTCGGTCATTTTTCTAATAGTTCAAACTGTTCTCATGAGCAGCGTTAGAAATGCAGATTATTGCTGATACGCATGAATAACTTCCTGTTTCTGTAGAATATATAAAAAGATCCTCATAAGCAATAAAACGTGTGAGTGAAGAAACGCTTCCTACTTTTGGACACGAGTTTCTCTCCACCGTCGCCTTTAAACACAAAAACACAAAAACAAGCACCACATCTGATCACACACACATGTAGAATAAAAGTACTCCAGCTGTGTCTACGCTCAGAGACTAAAGGACACACACACACACACACGC
Organism: Anarhichas minor; assembly: GCF_050575085.1. Taxonomy (NCBI): domain Eukaryota; kingdom Metazoa; phylum Chordata; class Actinopteri; order Perciformes; family Anarhichadidae; genus Anarhichas; species Anarhichas minor. The sequence goes on along the minus strand of NW_027466560.1, from coordinate 1,523,923 downwards.
GCACACACACACACACACACACACACACACCTCATGTGTCTTTACCTCTCAGATCTTCTTCACTCTCTTATTCCGACGCGGAGGGATCCAGGTGAACGACACACGGCTGCCGGGTGACACTGACGAGCCATCAACAGGTGACGAGAGCCAGGTGAGTGTGAGCCGAACAGCCCACCCTCAAACACAGCAGGTATGCCGACCTCATTGGTTGTGTCTCCAGGATGAACACACCCACAGAGTGGCGGGTCCACGCTGTGGTGCAGCTACAGCGCTGACTGATAACAACAACATAAAAAGGTTAGATTATAATCATTAACTTCCTGTTACTTCCTGTTCACACTTCTTGTTTTTATTTGCAGAAAGAAGATGATCAAGAAAAGCTATTCAGTGTCTTGCACAACATACGACACCAGAGAGACCTGAGAGACCAGAGAGACCAGAGAGACCAGAGAGACCTGAGAGACCAGAGAGACCAGAGACACCAGAGAGACCAGAGAGACCTGAGACTTTAACCAGGAATGGACAGACTCGTACATCTTCATTATTCCTACAGGCAGTTTAAACCAGGACGTCTCACATTTTCAGAGGCCGTGAAGCGTCACTACGAGACAAAGAAGTCTTTTGAGCAAACGCACCCACTCACATCTGATATGAAGTCACAGAAAATAAAGGATCTGGGCACAAATACCCGACAGAGTGAGAACCCGGAGGCACACAGGAGGCGCAGGTCTAGCTCCACATCGCCATCTGATGGACGGACTGAGGAGCTCTGCTTAAAACACACCAAAGTCATCACTTTATCTGACTTATAATTTCTGAGCTTATCCCTCGGTGTCATTGGAGGGAAGCGTTGAAAACACACGAGGCTCTCACCGGACGTAAATAAACACAATCTATCACTAAGAACTTTATTCTTCCAGACAGCAGCGATGGTACATTGGGTCAAAGTACTGCACCTGGTACTTCTTCTCCAGACTCAGATATTGTACTTTTTACATTATTTGAGAGTAACCGGTTACGTTATAATATCAAGATTAAACATGTAAAACATGTGATTGATGAGGATCATATTGGGAAAACTTGAGTTCCTGAATCGGGACAAAATTTGAGATATGGGCGTAAATATAAAACAAACACGCCCATGAGACACAACGAAAGAGACAAGAGAACAATGTGAGGGGAGAGAACGAGCCCGTGAAAGAGATTCTGACTGATTCCACCAAACAACAACAACCATGTGTTCAAAGAAAAACAGACCATAATATAAATGTGATGCCGGTCCCTACGTCGTGGTTTTATTCATCGTTTCGTTGTTTTGTCAGCAGCAATGTTCTACAGGGGCCCGTCATCGTGCTCAGGGGCCCGTAGTAACTTCCTTCCTTATGCTATTGGCTGGAGGCACTGTTGAGGTGCCCTTGAGCAAGGCACCAAACCCCCAAAACCCCCAGAGACCACAGAGCAGCTGGACTCCCCGGTTGTCATGAATCGACAGGCTTTTACTTGATGACATAAATGAGACGACGAGCACAAAGCCTCACACTTTACAACCGCTCCCGACGAGTTCATTGAAGACACGTTTCATGAACGAGGCCTCAGCAGGAGGACACATCACGCCCCACAATGAGACGTTTGGAACGCGGCCTTCGATACCAAACAGCTCTGTGCTCCAACTGCTGACACGACGGGTTTAACGTGGAATCATTTGTCTCCCTTCTATTACTCTCTGTGTGCGTTTTCTAATCAGTTCCCTGATTGAGACATTTAGGGATTCATATCGGCGTGAAGTTAATTCAGGGAATGAGATGAACTCCTGGCGAGAGGAAGGAGGCTGTGGATGGTGACTGGTAGCACGAATCCTACAAATACACATGACTTCATATAGAATCACTGACAGCATACGATGCAAGTTCATATTCCCAAAGTGTAACGTTTGAAAATGTTTCTTTAAGAAGAGACTCTACAGGTGAAGATATTTCACTAACAGATATCACCATGAAACCTCACCAGTGCATCACTCACATTAAGAGGATTATTATTTATATTACAAGCTTTCCGAAATATGTTTAAATATGCAAATGAGGCACCAACTTTTGGTGCAGTGTGAAAGAAGACGAGTTCTGGAAGATAAACTAAAATCTGTAAATTGATGAGCGTATGATAAGTGATGTTTTTGCTTCACCGTCTCACCTTGAAGGAGGAACATCTCTGGTACGTCAGCCTGCCTGTCATCACCTGAACACAGCAGAACGCTCTGCAGCCAACGCAATGTTTAAACCTGCTTCAACTCTGGAAAAGAGGACATTAGTCTCATGAACATCAAACACTGAGATGTATTATTAACGGGTGTTTTGATCATTCACATGAGGAAGTAGACTAGAGAGTGACACTGCTGTGGCTCCATCGCTCAGCTCCTCCTGTAGACCACCTGATGGTGCGTTAGATTTCTCCACCGCTGTGTTATGAACAGGAGCTGGAGTCTCCGTCCGTCAGTCAGAGCTCCTCCTCCTCATTCCTCCTCCGCTGTTTGTTGGATCTTTAAAATATGTTCTTTCCTTCAAAGTGAATCATTTCAACACTAAATGTACAGCATGATGCTCGGGAGAACTTCCTTTGACACCACATGATTGTTTTAGAGTCGTCACCTTAAAATAACAGCTTCAAGATTATTTTGGGTTTTCCGGACAAGTACCTCACACCCTGAAACGACGGCGACCTTCATTATGACTCATAGCTGCACGAGTTCTTCTCTGGAATTGTGTTTGGAGAAAACTTAATGAGAAGTCGTATAGAAGTCTATGAGAAAATGACTCTACTTCTCTCTTGATTTATTACCTCAGTAAACATTGTAAACATGAGTTTATGGTCTCAATCTCTAGTTTCAAGTCTTCTTCAATACAGCATGATGTTCATTTAGTACATTATGGTCCATTTAGAGTCAAACAGACCATAAAGCAGGGGATGCTTTAGGGCGGGGCTTACTGTGATTGACAGGTCTCTACCAGAGACGTATACGGCGTCTCTACGTCACTCCTCCTCAGTCCAGATATGGTCACTTCCTGTTCACTGGTTGAGAAAAATTCAAGATGGCGACGGCAAAAATCACAGAAGACGAGGCTTCATAACATCCACAAACCAATGAGTGACGTCACGATGACTACGTCCACTTCTCATATACAGTTTATGGTTTTTAGTGAAAGTGGATCATATTTTATGGAGAAAATCACTACTTTTCGTTCATATTTACGACAGCGGCGTATAAGTGGAACTGTGATGACCACATTTGATGCTGCTGTTTTCGTTGCAGTACTTATTCAGTGTATTTGTACTCAGTCAGTACTCCTCTTTACACTACTTCTTGTTTCCAAACATAGGAAACCCCTCATGCATGCAGTAGTAGAACATGGTGCACGTTGACTTGTACGCAGTTGTTTTCATGAAGATAAAAGCCGACTTTCCTTCCTGAGATAAACTCTGCTGCTTAAATCCGTTTTAATATCCTCGTTTGTTTCAAAGTGAAGCCTCACAGAAGATCTTCTTCTTCTGAGTCACCGCTACGTCGCTGCTCCTCTACAGCCTCACGTAGAATGAACACTATATATATTATTTAAACTCATCTGTCGACTGAGACCCTGCAGGAGAAAAAGCGAGACATCAAACTGAGCCGTCATGAGCAGATATACTTTCATTACAAATTAAAAGGTACTTTCAGAACATCTCTTGGATCCATTTGAAGGCCTCACAGAACGTAATCATTCTCACGTCCACGACGTTGAAATCACACTGAAGCACAAACATCACTTCATGGTTCCTCACCGGCTCATCGATAAGTGAGTAAAATACAACATCCGGCTCGTAAAACAACATATAAAGTCAACATTATTATCAGAGTGAGCTCACGAGTGAAGCGTCTCACTTCCTGCTGTGGTGCACGCGCTCAGTGTCGAGCAGAAGGAAGACGACGTTTATGAGCATTTCAACAATCCTGGAAACTCCAGATTCATCTCCTTAAATAAAGATTCAACGTTATTAACTTTGGTCTTTTGTTGTTCTTTGATAATAAATAATAAAAACATTGGATATCGGGGGGCGAGTTCAAATTTACGTTGAGGAAGCAGATTTGTGACCCGGAGTAAAAAATAAACCTGTAAATGTTTATAACCTCAGTCCTTCCTCCATGCGTCCCCGTGCACCGTCAGCTCACTTATTGTTTTAGTTATGATTCAGTAAAAAGCATTCCATCCCCAGTCCGTCTCTTTCCAACTGGACCCCCAGCATCCTCCTCACTGGGGTCCCAGTCCTCCCACGGTGCTCTGGCCGTCGCTGTGGTCGCCCCCCCACAGGCGGTAAAACTGACTGAAGTCCACGTAAGGAGGGACCCTCCCCGTCTCGTCCGGCTGAGCCGCCTGGCTGCCTCTCTGCCGGAACAGGCTGCCGTCTCCAGAGCTGGAGCTGGAGCTCTGCGTCTGGGTGTTGGTGGACTGGAGGGTGGCTGTCGGGCTCTGGCTGCTGGGGAGAGAGGAGGAGGAGGAGGCAGGTACGAGGGTGGGGATGGAGGAGGAGGAGGCAGGTACCAGGGTGGGGATGGAGGAGGAGGAGGCAGGTACCAGGGTGGGGATGGAGGAGGAAGAGGCAGGTACGAGGGTGGGGATGGAGGAGGAAGAGGCAGGTACGAGGGTGGGGATGGAGGAGGAGGAGGCAGGTACCAGGGTGGGGATGGAGGAGGAAGAGGCAGGTACGAGGGTGGGGATGGAGGAGGAGGAGGCAGGTACCAGGGTGGGGATGGAGGAGGAAGAGGCAGGTACGAGGGTGGGGATGGAGGAGGAGGAGGCAGGTACCAGGGTGGGGATGGAGGAGGAAGAGGCAGGTACCAGGGTGGGGATGGAGGAGGAGGAGGCAGGTACGAGGGTGGGGATGGAGGAGGAGAAGGCAGGTACCAGGGTGGGGATGGAGGAGGAAGAGGCAGGTACGAGGGTGGGGATGGAGGAGGAGGAGGCAGGTACCAGGGTGGGGATGGAGGAGGAAGAGGCAGGTACCAGGGTGGGGATGGAGGAGGAAGAGGCAGGTACCAGGGTGGGGATGGAGGAGGAGGAGGCAGGTACCAGGGTGGGGATGGAGGAGGCAGGTACGAGGGTGGGAATGGAGGAGGAAGAGGAGGAGAGGAAGGGATCCGTGTTGCGGGTGGAGAGGCAGAGGAGGGAGGTGGAGAGAGGGAATGGGCGGGGGGGAGGAGGAATGGTGGAGAGAGAGAAGAGGGAGGCGGAGAGGGGGAGAGGGGAGAAAAGGAGTTCAATTATGGGCTGCATTATGTCGACGGAGGCCTGGCAGGTAGAGGGGTAACACGAGCTACAGGAGAAAAGAAAGGAAAGGAAAGGACGAGAGTGTAGGAGAGGGACGAGAGTGTAGGAGACGGGACGAGAGTGTAGGAGACGGGACGGAGGAAAGACAGACACAGATGTGAGTCAGACAGACAGGACGGAGTGAAAGTCATCAAAAGGAGGACGAGACACAGAAAGCCGGTTCCCTCCTGGACTCGAGGCTGTGGGTGATTCTTCTGATGTGAAGAAAACACGTCTCTACTTGAAGTGAAGATCATCACGTGGGACCGGGTCAAGGGTTCGATTCCACAGTATTCATTGTGCTTCATTGGGCCTCATGCGTGACTGCGCTGTGCACAGTGTTCAGTGTTCATGCGTGCAGGTTGTCTCCACCAGTTGGTGGTGAAGAAAAGAAGCTTGTTAACACTGTCTTATGTCTTTGAGACGTATTGAAGTGTAACGACGGGTATCAACACTAGTACACTTATCGGTTCCTAATCAATACACTTATCGGTGCTTTTTTATTATATTGTGAGAATTAATAACGGAAATAAACAGTTTTAAATACTTCACCAGCTGTTGTTGATCAGCCTTCTGTGAAAAGGACTCATGGAACAATGAGGAAGTGAAAACCATGCTGACACATAAATAAGCATCGCAGTAGAGGGACACAGGGGAGCGAATATCAAGCCTACCTAAAGTAAATATAGCGAGGGAGGGAAGAGGGAGTTATCTAAAACACAGCCAAAATAAACTGAGGGAGGAATGAAGCTCACACAGTGAAAACAACAGCAGAGAGAGAACGGAGGGAACGTTTAAGTTCAGGCAGCGGAAACACAACAAGAGGGAGGACAAACGTCAAGCTCACCCAGACTAAACATAGGAGTAAAGGGAGAACCAGGAGAGGAAAACAAGCTCACCCTGGTGTGGGGGTTCCTTCCTCCAGGGTGGAGGCGGTGTTGGTTCCATTGGTGAGAGTATTTTGTGAGGGCATGACCAGTGAGAGGGTGACGCTGGTCTTACTGGTGCTCTGGCTGTTGGAGTAGGGCACTGACACTGGGTAGATACGTCCACCTGAGAGAAGGACGGACAGGTAAACGGTTTACATTCTTAGATGTATAAAGCAGTAGTTACCACCCGAGAGTCAAAAGATAATCAACAACAGCAAAGAAAGTAATTAACTCCGTAAGATTATGTTTTATTTTTAGTACATTGATACGACGCCGTATTAAGAGACACTGTACGTAGAAAAAAATAATAATTAAGGTGCACATTTAAGGTAAATTATGTTTTTTTTGTGTCTAATTTTGTCTCATTTTTTTGTGTATCTATGCTTGTGACGACACGGTGATTGTGGGATAAAATCACGAGTGTTTCTGTCTCTAAATCTGATTGCTACGGTATAATCTGCGTTGGTGCCGCCGGTATGAAGGTCTGTCCCCTCGTGGAGGATTTCCATAAAACCCAAACCGATCCCAGAATGCCCTTCTTCTTTACCCTGCGTGGGCGTGAGCGTCCCGTCGGCCAGCGGGTAGTTGAGCGTGCGGATGAGCAGCGTCATGTCCTCGTGTCGTGAGCAGAAGGTCGCCCGCTGACGGCCGGACACGTAGACGTCGTGGTGCAGACGCTTCACGCGCTCCACCACCGACTGAGCCACCGCCTCCAAGACGCTCTGCAGGGCCAACTCCGCCGCCACCATCGCTACGATCTCCTACGGGACGGAACCGCAGAGGAGAAGGATGTTAAAGAGGAGGAGGAGGAGGAGGAGGAGGAGGAGGAGGAGGAGGAGGGGGAGGAAGAGGAGAATGATGTTAAAGAAAGAGTGGAGGAGGAAGAGGAGAATGATGTTAAAGAAAGAGTGGAGGAGGAAGAGGAGAATGATGTTAAAGAGGAGGAGGAGGAAGAGAAGGAGGAGGAAGAGGACGAGGAGGAGGAAGAGGACGAGGAAGAGGAAAATGATGTTAAAGATTTGAGGAACTAAAGAAGAGAATGAGGATGAAAGTAAAGTACAATAAAAACAACAACAAAGTGGTGAGAATGTTGGCTGAAGTGGGCGGTAACTACCAGGATGGATCGGCTCACCCGATTGGATGAATGGGCTCACCCGATTGGATGAATGGGCTCACCTGATTGGCTTGTTCGGGGCCGTGGGCGGACTCGAGGGCGTTGATGAGACCTTCAGACATCAGCAGCAGGAAGCCCGTCACGCTGTCCAGAGAATGGCTGCCGTGAATCTCCGGCTCGGCGATGACCGGCCTCGTCTTAGCCGCACTGAAGGAGGACGGGAGGAGACGGAAGGAGACGGGAGGAGACGGAAGGATGCGAGAGCAGAGGAGTTTAGTTGGGATAGGGAAGGAGAGAAGTGGACGAAGAAGAGAGACGCCGGACCTCAACACAATGAAACTAAATGATCTCTTACGCTTCGTCCACATCACATTTCCTGCCTCCTCTTTGAAGACAGAGATCATATTGAGTTTTATTGAGGATCATAAGTGCAGTGAAACACTGACTATGGAGAAGAACCTCTCATAACCACACTTCTAAACTTCACTACTGTCTCTTTAAAATGTTTCAACAGCCAACAGTTTACCTTCACACACAGTTCTTTAAAAACACGTCACTCGTCTGTCTGAATGCTGAATAAGAAGCTACATCTAGCAGAGCGTTATCTCAGACTGGAGTCTAGAGTCTATTAACAGACGTTATATCTTGTTTCTTTAATCTGTACAACAGAAATCCAACAACAGAAACCTGAATACAGAAACAGGGACTTCCTGGAATTCACTGTGCCGGGACAGGAAGTAGTTTGTTTGTTTGACTTGTTTCAAAAGACTGTTTTCAGAGCGTAAGTGTTGACAATATAGATTCTGCTGTCGGATCTGTGCGTCCATAATAATGAATATCAACAAAGAAGAAAGCAGGAGAGTAAAGAAGAGTTCACAGTGTTTCACCTGAGCAGCTCGATCTCATTGTAGTTGAACTTGACCCGATAGTCTCCGAGTCTCCTGGTGCTGCTCTGACCTGAGATCTGACCCGCCTGACGGACACGAGATGAATCCACACCTGTAGAGAAGAACAGTGAGAGGATGAGGAGGAAGAGGAAGAGGAGGAAGAGGAAGAGGAGGAGGAGACAACACCGCTAATCATGCCGACAATGACCAGATCATGTGACGGTCTGATGGTGTGAGGGTCTGACGTTGTGATGGTCTGATGGTGTGATGGTCTGATGGTGTGATGGTGTGAACCGTCTGATGGTGTGATGGTCTGACGGTGTGATGGTCTGATGGTGTGATGGTCTGACGGTGTGATGGTGTGAGGGTCTGACGGTGTGACGGTCTGACGGTGTTGTGACGGTCTGATGGTCTGACGGTGTGACGGTCTGATGGTCTCACCCAGAGCAGCCAGCCTCTGCAGCTCGTCCTCGTTGTCGGTGCTGTGCGGACGACCGATCTGGAGAACCTGGTTCTGACCATCGCTGCTGGACTTGCACAGCAGAGCCCGGTTGGTCCCTGGAATCCCAAAAACAAACAAAAAACACATTTGAGGATTCACAAAGCGAGAATGTGGACTCTGGTAAGATGAAGTTCATGGTGTTCCATTTCATGTTGTGTTCCTCGGCCTTCAGGTACGGAGAGTTATCTTTAACCAAAGGCATTAAAACATTAAAACTGACTGATCAATACCACGATCGTTAATTATTCAGCACCGGAGCTCGTTTAATACCGGGTTTCTGAACACACCTCTACCTTCAGATACGTAAAACGTGAACTCTCCCTACGTAGACGTAAATGTCTTTCTCTAAGGAAAACGTTTTGGGTAATACCTTCATGAATCCCTCTAAACGTTACACACTGTTCCTTTCATTGACGCAGCGTTTTAATGACGGCTGTTAAACGCCCGCTGCCTCGACTCCTCCAGTCTCTTCCTCGCCTCCTCTGCTCGCAACGGACCGGAGAGGAGAGGAGAGGAGGAGGCTAGGAAAGGAATCGATGACGTACACAGACTGAGGAACGAGAAGAGCTCTCATTCATCTCTGCTCTGCAGTGACTCTCTGTGGTACTTTAGACAGATGATGAAGGTGGAGGCTGAGACAGATCAATGATCCATCCACTTTATATTATTATATATACATATAGTTCTTTATAATGCATTTAACACTTCTTTATTACATAATAAGGTAATGAAGTAGTTTATGAACATGAGAGATTATAATCCTCCCTCTCTACAACGGATCAGATCAGCACAACAAACAGGAGCAACTATTAGATCATAAACGTGTGTAATCCTGACATCTGCTGGAGACGTGTGTGTGTGTGTGTGTGTGTGTTCATACCAACACTGGCGATATAGAGCTTGTTGTTGAGGATCAGAGCCACTACGGCCGTCGCTCCTCCAGACACCTCCTGCTCCAGCTCCTTCAGACGCTCCTGCACCTTCTGATTCTGGTGGAATGACACATTCTGAGGGGGGGGGGGGGGTAACAGAGGAGAGAATCAGCACGAGGGGGCGGATCAGGAAATAAAAGAGGAATGAGCAAGAGGCTTAAGACGAGGAGGAGTGGAGGAGGAGGAAGAAAAGGAGGCGAGATGAGTACATTACATTACATTACATTACAGTCATTTAGCAGACGCTTTTATCCAAAGCGACTTACAATTCAGAGTCTATCACATTTCTACACCGTAGGCACAACTACAGGAGCCATTGTAAGAACACCGGAGATGAAAGAACAGAGAAGAAGCGTGAGAACAGAGAAAAGGGAGATTATGATGAGATGTTTTTCTGTGTGTGTGGACCTCGTGTGTGTGTGTGTGTGTGTGGACCTCGTTGTGTGTGTGGACATCGTTGTGAGTGTGTGTGTGTGTGTGTGTGTGTGTGAGTGTGTGTGGACCTTTTTGTGTGCGTGTGTGTGTGTGTGTGTGGACCTCGATGTGTGGTTGGAGGTAGTTGGACAGGTGAGCTTTCTCAGCCAGAGCGTCATCTATCGTCTCAAAGTAGCTCTTCTCCACCACATCGAAGGCCTGTGACAACAACAACAACAACAACAACAACAACAACAACAAACACACACACGTCAAACACACGCTCCAAAGATCGTAGACATGCATGTGAATCAAAGTTTGAAAGAAGTGACTGTAAAAAGTGTGAGACAATCAGTTCTCCTCATGCTGAACATTGAAAATCCTCACTCTTCCCAGAATATAAACTCATCATACTATGTAATACTTAGTACTACACGTGAAGCGTGTAACACACACACACTCACACACACACACCGACCTGAGTGAGGATCCTGCGGACGTCGCTGTCCGTGTGACTGGAGTTGAGCTGTCCGAGCAGCAGCTCTGCCGTCAGACACTGGGAGGCGAAGCTGGCCACTCTGCTGCCGTCGTAACCGTTAAAAACCCCGTACAGGAAGCAGCCGTCCTCACCTCTGATTGGTGGAGAGAGAGGACAAAAACAACTCTAAATGGACCATAATGTACTAAATGAACATCATGCTGTATTGAAGAAGACTTGAAACTAGAGATTGAGACCATAAACTCATGTTTACAATGTTTACTGAGGTAATAAATCAAGAGAGAAGTAGAGTCATTTTCTCATAGACTTCTATACAACCAGAGGAGTCGCCCCCTGGTGGTCACTAGAGAGAATGCAGCGTGAGTGTCTCACCTGAACCTCAGGTGTCCGTCCTCGTTGGGGTGGCTCACCGTTCCTTTACCATCGGGGCCGTACACACAGTTGGTTGCGGTGCCGACACCGCACATCTCACACAGCGGGAGGTCGTCTGTCCAGCTCTGATGCTGCCAAAGGACAAAAATATACAAATAAAATGTTATCAATCTATACATATACACATCTATACATCTATGGAAATATTTATTGTTTTCTCCATAACTCTATAATATATATATATATATATATATATATATATATATATTATTATTATATAAAGTATATGCTAATATTCCGAGCAATGTAAAGCCAGCACCAGTCACACTTTAGTCACCTCCTCCTGCTGTCGTTAACAGAAACTGCCCCTGGTGTTTACGACACTAATAAATCGCTTTACGTTGAGGTTGAAGTTGGTGGCTAACGTTAGCTAGCCGATGCTAATACTGTCGGCTAAACTAAACTAGCATAAAACTAAACTAGCTAGCATTAGCATCACTGAACCAAACGAAATAACAGTAAAAGAGAACACAACAAACAGAGACTACCACTGGAGGAGACGAAGGACATCGAATACACTATTTAAAGCAGCACAAGAGTGACATTACATGTTAGTGAGACCGACAAATAGCGGAGTTTATAACGTAACTTACGCTTTGCATCAAATTCCTGCGCTGGGCCGCCATGTTGGACGGTGCTTGTTGCGTTCACGGCTTCATTGTGAGGGTCGAAATTACAAGCTTCATTATTATAAAAACACACCCTGCAAGTGGAAAATGATTTATAATACGATTAAATGATTAAATTACATTTTTCGTGGTTGCTGTGATAGTGCATTGTTATTAATATAAAATACCAGGAAACCTAATACGCAAACTGGCATTTAGCAATTTTAGATCAGGTATTTCTTCTAAATGCTAAATTTACGACATCACTTGAAGGCAGCATACGTATACATCCGTCAAACTCGTGAATTTTGTATTTATTTTTTATTGCGATGTGTTCGTTGTACAGTTGCTATTTAAAACGTTTCCAGTACAATGCTCTTCAATTGATGCAATAGTTAATAAAAATGAGGAAACAAACACTTCCGGTTTGTTGCTACATTGGTTTTTATTAGACAATAACGCCGCCTTATGGTTTCGTTATGAACTACAACAATAAACTACATTTAGAGCATCATTTTATAGATAATTAAGTCTTCGTGACATTTGAAAATATATGCATGGCTACAAGTATACTTGTAAGTTTTACTTTGTTCGCTTTGTCTATATATTCTGGTAGATTAATGATACATGTATCTGTTAATATGATATAAATGACTTTATTTCTGAGAACAAGTGCATAATTAGATGGTAGCCTACACTTTGTCAATTAAATACGTTTTGTTCAAGCTTACTACAAGCCTAGTTCTCAGGAAACTGATCTAAAGTCAGCCAGTAACCGTCTTGCTCAACAGGGTGGGTTAAAGACATTAATGTGATTTTATCATTCGCCAAATGAAAAGTTCTCGTCGTAAAACCTGCACTTAAATGTGATTATAGGTAAAACCGTACTTGCCAGTCGAGGGAGACACGTCTCACTGCAGCTGCTCGGTGTCACAGCTGAACTGAGAATGAGTTTATAGCGACAGTACATCTGTTACTTTATGAGTAAAAACATTTCATAAGCATTCCCTGTACAAACATCTGATAAAGTGTGAGGCCGTGTGGTGAATGTGGATGTGTGAGTAGTATCTATAACACTGTAGCCTATTAAAAATAAACAACAGAGGACAAAGAATAAAAAAAGTCCTTCATACCATGATCTGTATTTTCTTTATTTTTATTCGTTAAAATCAAACACACATTTGTTCACAATCTGTTTCTTAAATCTAACCTCACAACGGGTTTCACAAAGGAACGTCACACATTGACACGTCTACGTGGTTGTACAGTATAAAGTATACATATGTGCATATATACTTTCATAATTTGGTCACATTTTTTGTTGCTGTTTTTTTTTTTTTTTTTAATAGTTAGTATTATTATCCCAAAATAAAATAAAAACATCTCCTTCCCCAGAAAGCAACAAGAGGGATGAAGCATCGCTGACCTCGGCACATATCGTATCACAATAACACGGGAACACAGATCTTCTTTCTTTTGTCTTTTTCTTTTTTTTCATACAGAATTAGCATAATGCCCTAAAATAAAGCATAATCTTTTCTTTTTTTTAAACAATCTAATATACTGAATTATAGATTTACATATATTTATAGAGATAGATGTACTTTATTCTTTAAGAAAATGGAGCAATGCATGTTCATGAATACTCAGGATGCTCACTGTCGCCTCGTCTCGTGTTGGAATGAAGAGTGAACCGATAATTAACAGTCAGTGTTGATACAAATCAGTTTAGGACGCTCTACAATGAACACAAACGCCTGTTTTATTTAATGTACTTAAAGAGTAACTAAACATCAAACCTTTCTACAGCGGAACGTTTATGTATTTAATGTGTTCTTGATGGATTCAGATTAATGTAAAATATTTGAATTCCACATATTGTCTTATAAATATGAATAGCGACCTATAGCTACTGCAAGTGAACTGTGGAGAGAGGAGGATGGAGGAGGAGGAGCTAATAGCTCTCCGGGGTTTAGTCACTCTTTAAGGACACAAACACGGTTTAATGAGCTTTAACGTTGCTCTACGGATGCAGACTGAGAACTCGTGACGCTGTGCATGTCGGGTGTGTGTTGCCGTGGTTCGTACGGTTTAGCTTGGCAGTCGGCACTTAGGCAACAATCGAGGAGAGAGAAAGCAGGTTCTTCAGGGAAAACGAGAAAACACACACACGCACACACACACGCACACACACACACGCACACACACACACGCACGCACGCGCACACACACTGTCCACATCCTCACACATCAAAAATAAACACAAACACACTCCTGTGTTACAGTCGAGGGGATTAGTTGCCAGATATGCCACTGTTGCTTGATCCTAGTGATGCACCTTTTAGTTGAACAAACTGTTTGTTTGTTGAAAACCCATATGTGTGTGTGTGTGTTTAAACTAACAGCTGACAGCAGACGATGAAGGCAACGTGGTCACAAGCATTGATCTGCTACAGTGTGACCGTTTCTGATAACCCTTGACCTCCACCAATCCCAAAATCTGGAAAGTTGTCCACAATTACTGATCAAGAGATGCATTCAGCTTGTATGGAGATCCTAAGAGGAGACACGACAGGTGAACAGCATTAAATATCAATTTCCTCCATGTTTTAATAATAACATGTCGTATAAATGAGTGTGTGAGTGACGTGTGAACAAACCCCTCTGTGTGAACCTTCAGCACACAGAGAGGAATGAACGTGTGAAGTTTGGTGAATGTAAGAGCTGCTGAAGTGGAGATTTATCATCAGTCTGAGAACAAACTCATTGAGAGGAAACGTCCTTTAAAGAGACGTTTAGTTACATTACAGACATTTAGAGACTCTACAGGTGAACACATGAACTCATAGATATCACCATGAAACTTCACCACTTCATCACTCACATTAAGAGGAGTATTTATTGTGTTACAAGTTTATGAAATGTTATGTTTAAATATGTAAATGAGGCATTATGTAATGTACCTTTTGGGGTATTCAGGAGAAATCTACAGACATAAACAGACAAACGTAGTAAAATAAATGTTTTCTCTCCTCTAGTCTGAAAGAAGACGAGTTATGGAAGAATAATAGAATAAAATCTCTAAATCGAGCTGGCGTGTCTCCTCTTAACTGTCCAAACTGACCCGCTGTGGGTCAACACAGCACCGATCAGGACTCTCTACTGAAGGACAGAAAACCTCCACAGTGTGTTGTTCTGACTCGTCCTCAGAGTTATGATTCATATCACTGAGTGATGGATTCAAACTGTGATAATACAGTTTAGAATGTGCACAAAACTTTGTGTAAAACCACCAATGTGATCTGATCACTGCTGTGTTAACCCAAACCGTGGAGTAGAAACAAACCCAGCTCTCAATTAGGAACTATAGGCAACTCCCCCCCACTACAGTATATTTCACCCCGATATCTCAGTAGTCCTGACGCTGGTAGCCGCCGGTGCCGTCAAAGGCCTCGTCGCTGTTGGCCTGGCCTCCTCCACCTCCTCCTCCTCCTCCTCCTCCTGCTCCGGGGCTCTCCAGGTCGTCCCCACCGAAGGAGGTGTAAGGGGCTCCGGCAGCATCCTGGCTGGGGTCCGTGTATTCCTGGGAGAAGAGGGCCGAGTCGGCCCCCAGCTTGTACCTCTGGAAGCCCAGGAAGGACTGGCCCGCCTTGGGGGGGGGGGGGGGGGGGGGGGGGGGGGGGTGATGATGAAGGGGAATCGCAGACAGACGGGGCAAAGAGGACAAAAAAGGTGCAGAGAAATGGATGCATGATGCGGAGATGGAGGAGGTGTTAGAGCAGAGAAAGAACAAAGAGAGAGAAAGGAAGTATTGATTAGTCGGGCTTGGGAAGCTCGTGAAGCTTATTAGTTTGAGCGAGTTAGTTCTTCAGGCGGCATCCATTATTCAGCGTGTAATGAGAAACATCACCTCAGCGACACTCTGGAATAAAGACCAAGCGGTTAAACCAAGTCTGTGTGCATCATCAAACAGCCGTAAAACCCCACAGGTCTCATGCTGGTCGATAATTACAGGTTTTTAAAGACAACTGGAGGAAAGCCGAAGACGCCGTGAGTTCCCAGAGCAAACACGCTCTCAGGGAGAAAGAGAAACCAGCGAGCTGCTCTCAGCTCCGAGGCTTCGTGAAGGGTTTACTTCACTGCAGCGCCTCCACTCCATCGGCTGCTGCACACGGGACACTTTGGGCTCTTTCAGTCCGTCTCCGTTAGATATTGAGTCGGGTTGGTTGATTGCATAATATGAAAACAATCCTTTGTAATATTTTGTTGTAGATGTTAGTTAGATGTTAGTATTCTAGACATGTAATGAAACGCATTTATGACCTAATTACATCAATCAAACCATACAAATCCTACATGCATGTGCAATGAAAACTGTTGATACTTCAATTAAATGGTCTGAAAATAACGTCCGTTTAAGTCAATCTCAGAAAACAACAAATCTTCCTGCTGAACTTATAAATAGTCAAAGAGGAGAGAGTTAAAGGAGAAAACAGGGAATGAAAGGGCCAGTGTGGAGCACTCAGGGATCTATTGGCAGAAGTGAAATATAGTTTCATTAAGTATTTTCTCTTTTGTGTTTAATCCTGAAACTAAGAATCGTTTTTTTTTAGATTGTGTTCACGCAGCACGATTACAAACTGAGTCAATGCACGGACGCGAATACTCCAGTTTAAATATTTCAACAGGCTGTCCTGAGCCGGAGACGAAGACAAAGAGACAGAGAGAGGACGTCTCACTCCGGAGCTTCTAAAAGAACCGATAGCAGAACCGCTAACTCTGGACCGCATCGATACTCCGGTCTCTTTTAGAAGCGGTTCCTGTTTAGAACCGAGTTTATCTACGATAGAACCTCGTGTTTGTACAGAGACCAGAGGAAACATACGTGTAGAAACAGTAAAACAGCTACAACGAGTCCTTCAGATCCACATGTGGAGCAGGTCCATGTTTCTACTGCGTTCTACTCTCGTCACACGGGAGAAGTGTCAGTCGGTTGCAATCTGCAACCTCGCCGTTAGATGGCGCCAAATCCCACACACTGTCCCTTTAAAAGGAATCGTGACAGTTTTTGTGAAATACACTTCTTCACTTCCTGGCAAAGAGTTAGATGAGAAGATTGACTCCCCTTTAATGTCTGTCGTTCGTTCAATATGAAGCTGGAGCCATTAGCTGGTAAGCTTAGCTTAGCTTAGCATGAACACTGAAACCAAAGAACACCAGAAATAAGTGTATTTCACAAAATGTGGAACTAAAGCTTTGAATGTACCAAAATATAGAGTAAATATATCACTCTGTAAACCTGCATGTTAGTGATGAGTGGTGGCCCGAATACAAAGTAAAAAAACATTCACTTCACAAGTTTATATTGTTTATTTTATCTCAATTTAAAAAAAGGAAATCTCCATGAATATGTCAAGTTTCTGGTTTCTGGTTATAATAATAATCCCAGTGAGCAGCTTTCATTCTGAGAACAGATTACAGGGACGTAAGAAGGCGTTTAAAGCCGGATATGTGTAATTGTTGAGTCGTGCGTATTGATGAACAATTGAATTAACCCGCCTGCACATACGTCATCGTTATAATGTGTTTGGGTCAGGAGAATAAGAGATTTAAGTGTGTTAATGCTGCAGCAAAGAGGGAGGAGTCAGGCGAGAGGTTGATGGGGCTGGGGAGGGAACAGCTTGGTGTACTCCTCTTCAAACGACACGTTCTTTAACTTCTCCATCGAGAGGAGCGTCTGAGCGCCCTGTTGGGACGGCACCGCGTGAGACGGAGGAACACAGATGCTGGAGGCGGACACATTTGAGGAGTGCAGGTTTCTTACCCAGGTGAAGATGGAGAAGAAGGAGAAGGTGATGGCTGCCCGGGCAGCGTCTCCTCCCTCCCTCAGCGGGTTGTCCTCCAGCTTGCTCACCTGCCACTGGTTCGCCAAGAAACAGAAACCCACGAACCACATGAAGGACCAGAACGCTGGGAAGAGAGACGGAGGTAAAGAGAGAGGGTTAAAGTACTGGTGATGGAAGCGTAACGAGACGCCACCCGAGACATTTTGTCTCAACAGTCTTTTTGGATTTAAAGTGATCGAACAAAAGGAAGGATGAAAGATCCACTGGATTGAAGAGGACCTGGACCTGGTGACGGACTACGTTGACTCTGTGGGAAATATGCTGCTTTCTTGAGAGTTAAGAAAGCACACCGTGTCTTTATACTCCTGTTCGTGCTGTACAGTCAACATTTCTTCTTGCTTTAAGAAGCTTTACTCTTCTGTGGGAAGATCCTTTAGAGGAGATGGTACCTGTCTGAGGTAAAACAGTGTTAAACATACAAAGGAGAAATGTCTCCACCATGGATAGAGCTTTACCTGACAACCCGACATCGGCCAGCACGGCCTTCTTGCGGTCTTTGACGCTGCTGATTTGGGGGAAGTAGACGTCCAGAGCCAGGAAGGCCATGCAGCAGAGGAAGGCCATGGAGCCCATGAAGACGCCGTAATTACAGGCGTTCTGGTTGCGGTTGAAGATGCAGAACTCCTCCACTTCGTTGGGGCGGTTGATGTAGCCCTCGTTGGCGATGCAGCCGAAGATCACGATGGAGAAGAGCTGCAGAGGAAGTGAGAGAGGACATTAAAGCAGCTTGTTGTAGCTCATGGCAGTGTCACGACCTTTGGATGGAAGCAGAGAGATCTGTCTTCATTCTTACTGTTCGGGAAACTCACACTGGCGGCATAAATTGAGCGTCGAAAGACTCACGCCGACCGCTTTTAGGGAGTCTGGTGCTCAGAAACACTTCCGCTTTAGTCCACAGGGAGCGCCAGAATCAAGACTAAACAAAAGTTAATTGGACTGCCCGGTGATGTATGAATAAGGAAAGACTTCAGCGTGGCGCTCTCAGGCCTTAATGTCACCACAGCCCTGCAGGAGAGATTTATGAATAATAATATATAATAATAATAATCCCTGATGTCTTTTTCAATGTGCCTCTGGGTTTCTCTTAAAAAATGGCGGAATAAATCTCTTCTGTAATTCAGCGCACAGTGATATGAATAATAATACAAATGTAATACGTGTGACTCACATGTGAAATCCTTTTTAAGTGTTTAATTTTTTAAATGCATGGCGGAGCGTTGAAACGTAATGCAGATTTTCTTAATTGCAACAACGTGCTGGAGAGTTGTTGTTGTTTTTATCCAGACGGCGACAAAATGGAGTCAATCATCCTGTCGGAGGAGGTTACTGTGACATCCTCCTCCAACGCTCCTCTGCACTCATTCTGCAGCGGACACACAAACTAGTGGCGACAAAATGGAGTCAATAACCACCGTCTAATCCCTCTCTCCTCTCAGACCAGGACGTCACAGGAAACAGCAATGTGAGAACACTACAGACCACTACAGAGGAGGATCAGACAACTCCATCAAAACCTCCAGGGAGCTGGTTCTGTCTGCACGAGGCTGCCGGGCGTGTTCATGTTTGTCTGAGTGCTGAGTGATGGATTCTGAATGTGTGTGTGTGTGCGTGTGTGAGAGTGTGTGTGTGTGTGTGTGTCAGACAGGTAGTTTACCCAGCTGTCTGTGTCTGTGTTTACACAATGGACAGCCGGGACACATGCAGGCTGCAGAGGGAGCAGGGCTGTCAGTCAGGATAATAATAATAATATAATAATAATATTTTATATATAGGCAATAGAGAAGGCCGTGTCCCCCCCCCCCCCCCCCAGGTCCGGTGCTTGGACAGAGTTGGGTGGTTGGTGCAGGAGGTCAGAAAGGTAGAATTTGGCTTTTCTGCAACCAGTGAACAGGAAGTAGAGACTCCGTATACGTCTCTGGTAGAGACCTGTCAATCACCGTGTAGCCCCGCCCTAAAGCATCCCCTGCTTTATGGTCTGTTTGACTCTAAATGGACCATAATGTACTAAATGAACATCATGCTGTATTGAAGAAGACTTGAAACTAGAGATTGAGACCATAAACTCATGTTTACAATGTTTACTGAGGTAATAAATCAAGAGAGAAGTAGAGTCATTTTCTCATAGACTTCTATACAACCAGAGGAGTCGCCCCCTGGTGGTCACTAGAGAGAATGCAGCTTTAACACATGAAGAAATGACTTCACCTTAAAGAACCAGATGTTGCCGCCTAGTTTTTACAGCTTCTGATTGTGATGAATGGTGTTTTTTGGAGGTTCAACAAAAAAAAACAACACAAGTGACTCAGGATAAAGAAATAAAAGCATCACTGCTTCTCTTTAGCTTTCTACAGCAAGCAGAGAGGAAACACGAGCTGGCGTCTTGAGCCTGTGTCTCGTCTTAGTGAGCATGCACAACCTTTCTCCTATTTTTAGCCTCGGCTGCATCACTCGCTCCCTCCACCCTCGTCTCCTCCCGTCTCCGCTCATTACCGGGCCCTGCCTCTGCCCACGAGCGTTCTTCAGAGAGAAAACACACTCAACCAAACCCGGCATCAAACGCGCGCACGCACGCATTTGTCCTCCGCCTCACGTGCTTTAAGATTCAGGTCAGAAAACACAAAGTCACACAATCACATGATATCAGCTCAGAATGAAGCGCGTCATGAACCTTTATTAATGCTACAGATCATATGAGACGCTCATTTTATTAGTTATGTGTGCAGATTACAGATTGTTTTTCAGGATACAAGAATATAAACATACGCACACTAAATGTAAGATACAAAATCTATCTATATCTATATGTATATATAGATATAATCAGGTTATGAGGGCGTTACTATCAACCATATTAATAGATACAGATCCCTCTGATGTTTGATTATAGCGGCTGGTTCATCACCAAAACTACATTTTACAGATGACATGTGAACACATCATGATAAGGTTATAATGTACCTTCAGCCAGTACTCATGTTCACTGAGCAGAGCCTGAAGGCATCATAATGTAACTGAAGTGAACCTCGTTAGCGGTGCTGCTAACGTTATTAGCCCTACAGCGCTTTAGTTTTCTTCCATTTAGCAGTGAGACAGGATGACTTGTTATGAAGGCCGAGGAGGCTCACGGCAGACATTAGAAGATGCTAATGCTAAGCTAAGTTAGCACTAACAAGCAGCTTCTGTGTCTATAAATCACTTAGAACCAACACATCCTGTATTCACAGGTTCTGTAGCTTTTCTTTTGAAATAGATCTAAATGAAAGGTCTGCACTGAGGTCATACGATGAGTGAGATCCGTCTCTCCTCGTTTCCTGCTAATAAAATACATAATAATAATAATACATCTTTATTGTGACAGTAGTTTGCTTCATAATGAGTTTCGATGTACACAGCCGGAGAAGGTGGAACCTGTACTTTTTTATTTCGATGCAGTCTGGATTTTGCCAGTTTCTGTAACAAGGACCTGCAGGACCTGGTTTGGTTTTTATGAAGCTCCCCCGGGAAATAAACTCATCTCTCTCTCTTCGTGCCTCTATTCTTTCTGTTTTCTCTCCGCCTAGTGACTCAAACCACCGAACACACAGACGTCTTCACTCGAATATAAGGATTTGGTTCAGGCACGGCTGAGTTGGTTTTAGTTTTTTAAACACACATCGTCTTCAGGGTCACAATTACATCTGCTGTCACATTGCAGAGCGGGCAGATTGAATTACTGAGCCGTGTTTGTGAAGGCTGGAGCTGGAGCGTGTCCTTCAAATGCACATCCACTGCAGGCCGCAAGGTTTCTTCACTGTTTGTCCCGCTAAGCCACATGCATCTACATGCACCTACGGATACTTTCACAGACACACATATTTAATTGCGCAACAAAAATGTGCAACAAGTGAAGTGATTTACTTGAACTCGCTGCACCCAAACATTCTTCAGCAGCTCAGCGGCCATGAAGCGTGGAGCATGTGATGTGGTTTCATATACGGCTCTCCTCCCCCACCGGTCGGTACATGACTTCTTTAGGTGTGTGTGTGTGTGTGTGTGTGGGGGGGGGGGGGGGCAGACGATTACATGAACATGAAAGCAGGCTCTGTGTTGAAGACACCACGAGGGGTTTCTGATCTTGTGACCATCAGAGGGTCACTTGCAAATTGCACATTAAGTATGCCGAATTGTGTGCGCGTGTGTGTGTGTGTGCGTCTGCTTTTGTGAAACTGCGTTTGAGCTATTCGTGAATTGTCGTAAAACACTCTGAATGTACGAGCTTCCTCCAGAACCTCCCTCTCTCTTCCTCCTGTACTTGTTTATTAGCGTCATTATTATCTTTAATGTTGTATAATAATGTGTTTAGATCTCGTGTTAGAAGTTAAACAGCTCATAATTCATCTCTAACATCTGTTTTATATTCATAAACATCTCCTTCAAACTACTGGATTCATTCAAGTTTATCACCAAAACTACATTTTACAGATGACATGTGAACACATCATGATAACGTTATAATGTACCTTCAGCCAGTACTCATGTTCACTGAGCAGAGCCTGAAGGCATCATCATGTAACTGAAGTGAACCTCCTGTTGGTTAGCCGTTAGCGGTGCTGCTAACGTTACTAGCTCTCCTCTGATTGGTTGTTTACAATGAAACATGATCAGAGATCAGAGACTAGAAACACATGTTCTACTGAGTCAGTAACACTTTATTGACACTCTGATGGTTAACAGTGAACTGTGAGGTTTAATGAATTATTAAATATGTACTATGTGCTCTGAATACAAATCTGAAATTTTGGCTTTAGTGTGATTGCTTCATGTGACACACACTCTCACACACACACACACACACACACACACACACACACACACACACACACACACACACACACACACACACACTGGGTCCTAAATCATATCAGTCCAGTCTGGCTGGTAGTGAATGATTTAAAGCTGCTGGCTGAAAGGCCTTTTGGATCCATTGTAAAGACCAGACAATTGATCCGGGCCTCACGTCAGCACCGGTATTCACACACTGTACCTCATACAAAGTCCTGTATAGAAAGCAGCCACACACACACACACACACACACACACACACACAGAGGGGCACATCAGACCATGGACCAGCACTGCAGAAACACTGCACAGGTGAGTGAGAACCCTCCTTTGTTGACTCATCGACTGTAGATTACACAGAATGTCACCTTCACAGTTCACGGAGAACCCGAGAGACAACAAGTCCTCGAGAACCTGAACGACACAACAGATCGTCTGCTAATGACGTCCACAGCGTTACAGCCATGTGCAATAAAGGTACGTTCATCACTGAGAAGGTTTGGATCCTCTGTAAACACAGAATATCATATATCATACATATCATACATATACCTCTGTGTTTACAGAGGTTTGTATTCAAGCTGCAAACAAAAACACAACGACAGAAAACATTCTTAAAATAAAGGAAAGAGAGAAGAGACTTCACGTCCACTGGACTGCTGAATAACACAGGATATCATATGCTGTGTGTGTGTGTGTGTGTGTGTGGGGGGCATATTGTCTGCTGCAACCTGGACTGGGGATACCTGATTGCTGCAGTCTCCATGGCAGCAGCTGCTCATGTAATGAGAGAGAGACCTCGTCAAAGTAGAATTCAAGGAGAGTCACCGCAGCACACAATGAGACGGACGCCCTCACAAGTCCGTATACACACACTCACACTCACTCACACACACACACACACACACACACACTCACACACTCACACACACACACACACACACATACACACACACACACACACACACACACACACTCACACACACACACACACACACACTCACACACACACACACACACACACACACACACACACACACTCACACACACACACACACACACACACTCACACTCACTCTGTTCATACCAGTACTCTTCAAGTGATACCAACAGAGTACTTGGTGTGCATCCATGTGAATCAACGTATAACGGTTCCTATGATATCTTAGAAAAAGTTGCTCCTCATGTTTTGTGCATTTTCCCACAAAAGTCCAGCAACACGTGTCAACTTCGATACACGCCGTCCTTTCAAAATAAACTTGTCTCCACAGGAAACTACTTTGTAATGTTTAGGGAACAAAACTCATGTTTAATAAAAGATGGTGGTTTCAGTAAAAATAACTACGGAAGCGTCGTGACTTAAGTGCAACGGTTACGAGACAAAAACATCAGCGTTGACTTCTCGTTCCACACGCGGAACAAACTGATCTCCTGAGTGATCGATCTGTTTGTTGGACTCGTCCACCTCCTCTCTCGCCCTGAGTGGGTTTTTGCGGGTCTGGTTCATGATTACGTAGATTACATGACAATTGATTTCGTGGGTTATGTACGAATTAGTTTTTCGTAGATAAAGCTACGAATGCTACGAATGCTGGATGAGAGCAGCCAAGAAGTCAACCAAACTAAAAGAAGAGTACTATTATAGTAAAGAAGAGTCTGTTTAACCAGATGCACCAAAGAACAAAGAAGAGAAGGTAGCGCCTCATCCCGACTGCAGCACGTTGACCAATCAGTGCAGAGCTCTGTTTACTGACACTGACCAGACAAATACCAGAGCGTGTGAACAATGCTCTCTGACAGACAGCTGTGTGTCACGCTTGGCTCATTTGTAAATGTAATAACTTATTTAGTTCACCACCAGCTGCAGGAATATACACCACAACAGGACTTGTGGATGCTCATAAAGGTTTTCTATAACAATGCAAACATGCAAATTAAAATAGCTTTGAAAGTGTCTGGATTGTGACACGCAGGCTCTAAATGAGAGTGTTCCTGTTTTACACGGAGACGAGGAGAATGTGCTGCAGTGCAGAGAGTCTGTGTGTTCCTCACCAGGTACACAGTGCTGCTCATCACGACAGCTGCATCTAAACCGTTATGAACGTGAATCAACTTTTATGTTACAAGAATCCGATGTTAAGATAAATCAACCTTTGACGAACTGTAAGATGCAGAGGAATGACATCATCACTATCAGAGAGCATTAAGAGTCAGTCACAACAAGTCACCTCTTAGTCTTTCAAAGAAAGCCCAAACAACAAATATCATGTCATATACATACAGGATATATATACATGTTGCCATGTTATTTTTTTGCAGCCAATAAACAGGAAGTGAACATGTATGGACTGAGGAGAAGTGACGTAGAGACGCCGTATACTCCGTATGCCGTATCTCTGAACTAAACTGACAGAGTACGTCAGAATAGAGTAAACCCCGCGTTCTTCAGACACAACTGGTGAACTTTAATCTGCGTCAATGGGCTGAAAACAACAAACACACACACACACACACACTGTACTCCCCCACAGTGTTGAAAGTGATGATAGTTTCCTCCCCCACATTAACACCATCACACAAAACATCACAACTCCGGCTGAGGCTGTTACTATGGAGACACGTTGTTGCCGGGCGACGCCAAAGGGAGTGAGTCGTCTCACATGGAGCCAGAGTGTCACTCAGAGTGTCAGTCACTCAGTCAGTCCACAGAGTCACTCCTCAGAATCCCTCCACAGAGTCACTCCACAGAATCACTCCACAGAGTCACTCCACAGAATCACTCCACAGAGTCACTCCACAGAATCACTCCACAGAATCCCTCCACAGAATCCCTCCACAGAGTCACTCCTCAGAGTCCCTCCACAGAATCACTCCACAGAGTCACTCCACAGAATCACTCCACAGAATCCCTCCACAGAATCCCTCCACAGAGTCACTCCTCAGAGTCCCTCCACAGAGTCACTCCACAGAGTCACTCCTCAGAATCCCTCCACAGAGTCACTCCTCAGAGTCCCTCCACAGAGTCACTCCACAGAGTCACTCCTCAGAATCCCTCCACAGAGTCACTCCACAGAATCCCTCCACAGAGTCACTCCACAGAATCACTCCACAGAGTCCCTCCACAGAGTCACTCCTCAGAATCCCTCCACAGAGTCACTCCTCAGAGTCCCTCTACAGAGTCACTCCACAGAATCACTCCACAGAGTCACTCCACAGAATCACTCCACAGAGTCACTCCTCAGAATCCCTCCACCTAATCCCTCCACAGAGTCACTCCACAGAGTCACTCCTCAGAGTCCCTCCACAGAGTCACTCCTCAGAATCCCTCCACAGAGTCACTCCACAGAGTCACTCCTCAGAATCCCTCCACAGAGTCACTCCACAGAGTCACTCCTCAGAATCCCTCCACAGAGTCACTCCACAGAGTCACTCCTCAGAATCCCTCCACAGAGTCACTCCACAGAATCCCTCCACAGAGTCACTCCACAGAGTCACTCCTCAGAGTCCCTCCACAGAGTCACTCCACAGAATCCCTCCACAGAGTCACTCCACAGAGTCACTCCACAGAGTCACTCCACAGAATCCCTCCACAGAGTCACTCCACAGAATCCCTCCACAGAGTCACTCCACAGAATCACTCCTCAGAGTCACTCCTCAGAGTCACTCCACAGAATCACTCCTCAGAGTCACTCCTCACCTGAGAGTGACTCAACTTCACTGTGTTCCTCAGAGACTAAACGTTAAATCCATCAACAAAAGTTTTGGCGATAATTTAACTTCAGTAAATGTTGATTTTTGGCTTTTTGAATAATGACATCATCAGTGTTTGGATTGGTTTCACTCTGCAGGTCTCCCAGTAAACAAGAACTCTCCATGTTTTGTGATGCTGCTAATCGACGGTGTGCAGGTTACAGAAATCCGGTTCAGCCGAGAGAAGTCAGCGCTTCATGTGTTAAAGCTGCATTCTCTCTAGTATCCACCAGGGGGCGACTCCTCTGGTTGTATAGACATCTATGAGAAAATTACTCTACTGGTCTCTGTACTAACATCAGGTATCATAGAGTTCTGGGTGAACACAGACGGCTACAATATTTTTTTTTCCTCTGATAGTTAACGACACAGCGTCACGCAGATTTCTCGCCAGAGTTTAAATATTTCACCTCGCGTGAGTACGGGAATGAGGCCAATGATTTGACGGGAATACACAAATTTCGTGTCGCCCGGCTGACTTTGCATTTACTTCCGTCAATTCGTGTCAATTCGTATGTAATCTGGTGTGAACACAGCGTAACATTCTGGCATCACGCTACGCAGTGATGACAGAAGGGGTTTTAAATAGAAGCATCTGCTGACTTATTTATTATTAATAATTATTATTTTGAAAAGTCAACCCAAGACCTTCAGTACAATATCACCTTGTTGAGTTTTGAGTCTCTTTCTTAATGCTGGAAATGGAAATTTTATAGAATCGTGAGAAATCTGCGGACCATGTCGAAGGAAATGAAACACAAATATGCTTCATCATATAATCATTAAATGTATTTATAGAAGCAGAGGCCTGATCTCGTGACGGGTAGAAAGCCTTTCATCTCACATGACTTCACACGGCATGCAGAGATAAATGGTAAACACGCTCACAGCACATCTTCACACTTCGTTCACATGGTCCAGTTCACTTGTAGCTTTTAGTCACAAGAGGAGAAAAGTCAAACAATCCATTCAGCATTAGTTTGGTCCATCTTGTGCACATTTCCACCCTTTAATGTTTGTTAGTGTTGACCAGGAGACAACCTCCGGTTCTGCCGAGTAAAGCCGATGCTTCATGTGTTAAAGCTGCATTCTCTCTAGTGTCCACCAGGGGGCGACTCCTCTGGTTGTATAGAAGTCTATGAGAAAATGACTCTACTTCTCTCTTGATTTATTACCTCAGTAAACATTGTAAACATGAGTTTATGGTCTCAATCTCTAGTTTCAAGTCTTCTTCAATACAGCATGATGTTCATTTAGTACATTATGGTCCATTTAGAGTCAAACAGACCATAAAGCAGGGGATGCTTTAGGGCGGGGCTACACGGTGATTGACAGGTCTCTACCAGAGACGTATACGGCGTCTCTACGTCACTCCTCAGTTTAAATATGGTAACTTCCTGCGACGGCGAAATCGACAAACTCGAGGCTTCAGAACGTCCGTTCACAAACTACTTCTTATAAACAGTCGATGGTCTTCACTTGTAAAGTTATTTTAATGTTCAGATTGTGACAGCAAGACTTTTACTGGAAATAAAACGTTCATCTTTACCCTTTCAGCTCCTTTAAATGTCTCCTTTCACTTTAAGGACACACAGACACACTCCTAAGAAATAATCCAAACTGTAAACAATGGTCTTAACTTTTGATATCTTACACGTTACCTCACAGAATAAAACCAGTACGCAGGGTTAGCAGGACGAAGGTAAAAACAAACCAGACACGTGTTTGTTTTCATGAGTGCATTTCACGAGAACCAGCTAACTTTACACATTCCTTAAGGAGAAGAGTGAACAAGGTGATAAACTAGGAATCAGACTCAGGAAACACAACTCACTCATCTCTATCTAATCATGGAACAGAAAAGAGAAATGGAGTTGGCCTTCAGTTTGTATTAAACTGGCCTCCAATGTCATTTATTTAACCAGAAGTACAATAAAAACAGAGATGCAGCTTCTACCTGATGCTCTCAAATAGTTATATATACAATCCTGTGTGTTCCTCATCCGAATCATATATATATATATATAAATACAGTATGTATATATATATAAACAGAGACCAGGACCCATTCTGGGCCTACATCAGCCTGACTTTAACTCCTTGTTGAGTAAACAGACAAATATCAAATATTAATATGTGTTACACAATATAGGAAAATTCTAAATAAATGCAATAACATAGAGCAGGATAAGATACACTCCCTGCAGGACATTTGCACGTGCAGACTGTGTAATAAAGATATTTATAAGCGGCCCGTGCAAAGAATACAACACACATATCTTTTTGTTATTTATATGTATAAATATATATATTTTTCTCTTACCCAAGACACGATGCGCAGAATGGTCTGAGGCTGCTGGAAGAAGGTGACTGGGTCGAAGGCTCCTCCGGCTTTCCCGGCTCCGTACGCCTGCATCCCCTCCATGGTCCTCCTCCTCTCTGCACAGCCTCCTCTCTGGTCCTCCTGTCCTCAAACCCACACAGAAAATATCCTCCAATCTGCTCCTGCTTCTGCTTCTTCTGCTCCTGCTGCTTCTGCTTCTTCTTCTTCTGGATGCTGCAAGCCTCCCTGTTCTCTCTTCTTGATGTTTTGAATTTAACCTTTAAATTCCCTCTCGTCCTCTTTCGATATCCGAGCAGAGGAAGCTGAATGCCAGTGTTATGATGATGCTCTCTCTCTCTCTCTCTCGCTCTCTCTCTCACGTTAACGCGCCTCCAATTGTCACGCCTTTGGAGCACGCGCACGTGTTTATGAGGGGGTGCGCGCTTGTGCTCACAAAGGGTTGCCACATGGAGTCACGCGCTTTAACATTTGACTGAAAGGCTTTTTTTTTTCTTACAAAAACAAGTTGACTCAACCAGAACAGGATATTTTATTGTGTTTTATTGATCGCATAATATTTCAGGACATTGATTTCTATCATAAAACCCGCTGTAACAATATTATTATACATTGCAGTGATGCAATAACGTTACAAACGGCACAAAAACATGTAAATCTTTGATATAATTAGTAATTTGTGACGCTGAAGTACGTAAGCCCGCCCTCTAGTGGCCGCACTGGGCGTTGCTTTCGACTATCGTGAGTATTTATTACCTGAAATTGGTCTTTCAGGTAGTTATTTCTGCCAACCTCAGCACCACACGTGCTGTTCCCGACCAACAAGCCGGATCCATGTACCGGATCAGGGCTCCGGTCGGAGTTAGTTGAATCTTACCACGAGCGGCAGTAACTGTACACATCTTATGGAAAGCTTGCCTGACAGACTTTGTCAGGGAGAAATAAACCCATGAGTGTGCTCTACAATTGTCATCACAACCAGCCAATCAGAGCACAGCTACGCTCTGCGCGTCACTCACTGACCGGACCAATGAAACGCGTCTGTAGCTCGGTTGCTAGAGACGCGTTGTGTGTCTACGTTGAAGAAGAAGAAGAAGAAGAAGAAGAAGAAGAAGATGGTGAAGTTGAGGGCGAGATGTCTGCTCGTCGGTAAGTTTTAGTGAGTTTAGTCCATCTTTCTGCTCCCTAACGGTACAAGGACCTTCATCACCACTTAGTATATATAACAGATATAATATATATATATATATATATAATATACCGTTACCTCAGCTACCAGGACACTATTTCATCACAAACACACCACTTCCGGTATCGTTGGACGTTAGATGTTAGATGTTAGTAACACATGCTGGTCCATCTGGTTGTTACTAACTGAGTTTACTGACTCAAGTACTGCATTTGAGTAGAATTGTGAGGTACTTGTACATTACTTGAGTTCGTTTTTCCATTTTATGCAACTTTCTACTTTTGTTCTCCATCATTTCAGAGTAAATATCGTGTTTATTTCACTCCACGACCTTTATTTGAGACCTGGAATTATGAATTACCGTTCAGATTAGTATTGTGCATAAAACACGTTTGATACGTTTATAAAATGAAACCTTGAAGATGAAACGAGTGTCTCAGTCATACAGCAGTAGTATTCTATAATAATCATATCATATAATGTAATATAGCATCGAGAGCACGACTGCAGAACGAGTCCTTCTACTTCTGATACGGTGGCTGCTGATGACACTTTTATACATTTACTTGTAATGGAGTAGTTTTACATTGTTGCTCTGGTATTTATTATGTTTAAATACATAATCTGAGCTCTGGTGTTTGAACTTTACCGGATTATTTGACGAGTGAAGCGTTTAAACTCTGTTATGATTTTAATGGAAACTCAGAACAGATGAGGAGTTATGAAGCACGACTGAGACAGACGACGATGAAACTCTGTCTTTGTCTCTCTGTGTGTGTGTGTGTGTGTGTGTGTGTGTGTGTGTGTGTGTGTGTGTGTGTGTGTGTGTGTAGGAGATGCTGCAGTGGGGAAGAGTGCTCTCTCCCACATGTTCCACAGTGACGGAACTCTCTTTCAGAAGAATTACAGCATGGTGAGCATTAGAAACAGGAAATAAAATGATGTCATGATCACGTGATGTCATGATCACCTGACTGGACGATATGAGAGCGCATCAAGATAAATAAATAAATAAATAAAACACTCACAATAAGTTACTCTGGATAATCTCCACATGAGTGACTGACAGCTCGCTGTGACGGTGGAGGAGTGAACGTAACAACAAGCTTTAAAGACCTTCACAGGAAACACTCAGAGCCCTTAGCGGTGTGATTGTTTAAATATCCACGCGGTAACATTTGAACTACCTGAAGCGTAAACACGGTGTGTGTCGTGTGAACAGAGGACTTTCTTTACTTCGTCTCTGCAGTCGACTCCGGGAATCACCGAAGTGCAAGAACAGCATAATGTCCCGCTGGATGCTGCTGCAGAGGCCCAGTGGCCCAGTGTGCATTATTTATGCTAATCTGCACGGGGGAGGGGCCTGTGTGTCATTAACCTGATGATGATGTATGGGGGGGGGGGGGGGGGGGTCACGGCTCATTCCGCTGAATGAACGCATGTACAACTAAAATATATATATATATATATATATATATATATATTTATATATATATACGCTCTACTGCAACACGTTCATATGAGGTTTACTACTGAGTCTTCTAGCTGGTTTGGGTCCAGAACAGGTTGGTGGGTGAGTACTGGACATGTGTGTGTGTGTGTGTGTGTGTGTGTGTGTGTGTGTGTGTGTGTGTGTGTGTGCTTGCTGTGCTCTTGCTGTGTCAGCAGTATTGGGGGTTCTGAGGTGACAGGAACATCGATAATTAATACAGCACAGGATTCTGGAAAGCCACCAGAACAGGTACTTAACGAGCGGGCGCACACACACACACACACACACACACACACACACACACACACACACACTGTACAGCCTTATACGTGTGGTGCTGAACGTTGGACGAGTCGAGCACTGAAGTCGATCGCGGTGCACTAGTGCTGCATCTTTTTATTTGTCACGGTGTGATGCTGAACTTTGAGGAAAGCTTTGACACGTCTGTACTGCATGTTATGCAAAATATTAAGAATAAATATATAGAAATGCATGCAATGAAACAACAGAAGAAGACATCAGAGGCCGGTGAGCGTGTGTGGATCAAAGCCAAAGAGTCAAACAGACCATAAAGCAGGGGATGCTTTAGGGGCGGGGCTACAGGGTGACTGACAGGTCTCTAACAGAGACGTATGCAGCGTACATGTTAAGACGAGAGATTAACCCTTTCATTTAATTTGACTCCATTTACTTGAGGACAAACTTCTCTCCAGGACTCTTGTGTCCGTTGTGTCTCAACGTGAACGAGAAGCCGGCGCTGTGAAGATGTTACTGCTCGTGTTCTTCAGCCTTTGACTGTGAAGGGTAGCGGAGGCTGTCGGCCATTCTCCTCACGTCCTCCTTTGAAAATGTCAGACGGGCCGTTAGCAATGTTCTGAGCTTATTCTGTTGCTAATAGGCCCTCATTGGCATTCCAGAGAGAGGCTTCCTATGCATCACCCCAGCTCATTAGAGAGAGAGAGAGAGTGTGTGTGTGAATCAGGTAAATGTGTGTGTGTGTGTGTGTGTGTGTGTGTGTGTGTGTGTGAATCAGGTAAATGTGTGCAGAATGTGTGTTTCACAGAGGCAGTGAGCATGAAAACTGTGTGTGTGTATGTATGTGTGTGTGTGTATGTGTGTGAGTGTGTGTGTGTGTGTGTGTGTGTGTGTGTCGGCCTCCCTCCTTCAAGGTCTCCACTGATCTCTCTCTCGGTGTGAGACGTGATGGTGAGAGTCGGCCCACATCAGTCCGGTCCACTCAGGACTGCATCAGATCTCCAGAGCTTGTGAAGAACCGTATTCATCACATCATCTGTCTTTATATCTGTGTGTGTGTGTGTGTGTGTGTGTGTGTGTGTGTGGACCTCCTCTATTCACCCTGGATTCATTTAACTTGTGTCTCCGACCGCTGCAGCAAAGCTCAGGCAGCTCTTAAACATCTGCCATCCCCCCTTTCCTCGTCTCCTCTTTCCTTCTCCTCTCCTCTCCTTTCCTCGTCTCCTCTCTCCTTCTCCTCTCCCCCCCTTTCCTCGTCTCCTCTTTCCTTCTCCTCTCCCCCCCTTTCCTCGTCTCCTCTCTCCTCGTCTCCTTTCCTCCTCTATAAAAGCCACAGTAGGAATGTTGGAGCAGTTATTTGAAGAAGAATTGAAGAAAACTTTTATAAATCATAAAAAGTTTCCTTTAAAGCTCGTGTGTTGAACATGTGATGTCATTGATTGAGGTCTAATAAACATCATTATAATAATAACAACATGTACTGTGTTTGTTTGACAGACAGCCGGAGTGGAGCTTCTGATGAAATGCGTCCAAATCCCAGAGACCAGCGACAGTGTGGTGAGTCCTCTTCGTCCTCCATTAAAGTTATCACAGGAGGGGGTGGGGGGGGGGGGGGGGGGGGGGGTTATAATCCGTCGCTCGGGGTGGAAGAAGTTTTTTAATGTTGTTAGTTTCTCATCTGTTTTCAGTGAGCAATAAGGCGGCACTGTGAGATGAACATTAATGTCCTTTTCCAGAGAAAATAGGAAATTTAAAACCAAATAATTTGACTAAATCTTCATGTCCCCCCCCCCCCCCCCCCCCACAGGAGCTCTACATCATAGACTCTGCAGGGAAGCAGACATTAGTGGACGCCTGCGAGAAGATGGTGAGACTTCTTCTGTAAACTAGTGAAACTCCCAGAGTCCCACGTCTGTCGTTGGTTTGTGGATGTTTTGAAGCCTCCGGTTCAGTGATTTCGCCGTCGCCATCTTGTTTTTTGCGCAACCAGTGAATGTGAATTTGGACTGAGGAGGAGTGACGCCAATCACAGTGTAGCCCCGCCCCTAAAGCATCCCCTGCTTTATGGTCTGTTTGACTCTAAATGGACCATAATGTACTAAATGAACATCATGCTGTATTGAAGAAGACTTGAAACTAGAGATTGAGACCATAAACTCATGTTTACAATGTTTACTGAGGTAATAAATCAAGAGAGAAGTAGAGTCATTTTCTCATAGACTGCTATACAACCAGAGGAGTCGCCCCCTGGTGGACACTAGAGAGAATGCAGCTTTAAGACACTTCCGTATCGACTTCTCTCTTCAGAACCGGCGGTTGTCTCCTGGAAACTCCCCATCCCCACATAAAGTATAAACTGCTGCCCCCCCCCCCCTGTCCACAGTGGGGTGAGCCGTCGTTGCTGTTCCTGGTTTTCGACCTCACCAGTGAGCCGTCTTTTGCCAACTGCAGCCACTGGATGGAGAGAGTTCGAGCCCACTGCGGAGATCTCCAGCTCCCAGGTAAACAGCCTGAAACTCACACAAACATGAACTCAGACCTTGAAGGAATCATACGGAGATTCTTTGGTGTTTTCATTATTTTATACCTTTGAGGGTTTCATTCGTCTCCTGTCGATATCGTCTTTATTCACGTGTCAGCGTTGTCATGAACTGACAATTTTACGATATATTCTTTAGATCTTGTCTCCTCTCCTCCCTTCCTTCACTTCTTTCCTCTTCTTTCCTCTCCCCTACTCTCCTCTCCTCTTCTATTCTATCCTCTCCTCTCCTCTTTCCTTCTCGTCTCCTCTCCTCCCCTTCTCTCCTCTCCTCTTCTATTCTATCCTCTCCTCTCCTCTTTCCTTCTCGTCTCCTCTCCTCCCCTTCTCTCCTCTCCTCTTCTATTCTATCCTCTCCTCTCCTCTTTCCTTCTCGTCTCCTCTCCTCCCCTTCTCTCCTCTCATCTTCTCTTCTATCCTCTCCTCTCCTCTCCTCCCTTCCTTCACTTCTTTCCTCATCTTTCCTCTCCTCTCCCCTCCTCTATCCTCCTCTCCTCTCTTGGTGGTTTTTAACTCGGATGAAGGGTGTGAAGTCCTCAGTGCCTCCATGTCTCTCTTCTTTGTGTATTTCGTTGTCTCAGGCGTCCTGGTGGGCAACAAGTCGGACCTGTCTGCTAGACGTGAGGTGGAGGCGTCCGTGGCCCAGGAATGGGCCCAGAGCCAGGGGCTGGAGTACCACGAGACGTCGGCCGTGAGTGTCTTTTTCCTTCTGTTGTATGAAGTTCACTTAAAGACGATGTCGTAAGTGTGTTTACGTACGAGTCACCGTCTCTCTCCAGAAGGAGATGGAGAACTGTGAGGCGCCGCTCCTCGGGTTAGCCCGGACCTTCCACGCTCTCTACCAAGAGCACAGAGACACCATCCAGACCCTGGGTCCAGGCTAGACCCTCTCTCTCCAGACTCACGCACACACACAGAGACACACACACAGAGACACACACACACACAGACACACACACACACACACACTCACGCACACACACAGAGACACACACACACACGCACACACACACACACACACACACGCACACACACAGAGACACACACACACACACACACACACGCACACACACACACACACACAGAGACACACACTCACACACACACACAGACACACACACACACACACTCACACACACAGACACACACACACACACTCACACACACAGACACACACACACACAGACACTCACACACACAAACACACTCACACACACAAACACACACACACACTCACACAGACACACACACACACACACACAGACACACACACACACAGACACTCACACACACACACACACACAGACACTCACACACACACTCACACACACACACACTCACACACACACTCACACAGACACACACACACACACTCACACACACACACACTCACACACACACACACACAGACACTCACACACACACACACACAGACACTCACACACACACACACACAGACACTCACACACACACACACAGACACTCACACACACACACAGACACTCACACACACACACACACTCACACACACACACACTCACACACACACACACACACACAGACACTCACACACACACACTCACACACACACACACACTCACACACTCACACACACAGACACTCACACACACACACTCACACACACACACACACTCACACACTCACACACACACACACACTCACACACTCACACACACAGACACTCACACACTCACACACACTCACACACTCACACACACACACACACTGCTCTGATGTATTTTGAACATGAATAAAGTCGTGTTCCATGACTGTTGTCTCTTTATCTGCTCGTTCTCTGCGTAGATGTCTGTTCCTGATTTCTTGCTCTCACCTCTTTATTTCTTGCCTCCTCGTCTTGTTTTTAATGTTTTCTTCGAATCTCAGTGTCGCTCTGTTCGTGTCCTCATCCCTTTCTCTCTTCCTTTATCACTTGTTTTCTCTCTCTCTCTCTCTCTCTCTCTCTCGTTGTGTTGCCTCACCAGCTTTCAGCTCTCTCCTTGTTTCTCCTCTCCTTGCCTCCCCCCTTTCCTCTTCTCTCCTCTACCTCTTTCTTCCTCTCTCTCACTCTCGTCTCCTCTCGTCTCCTCACCTTCTCTTCTCTCCTCCCATTTCCTTCATGTCTCTCCTCTTCTTTCCTCTCCCCTCCTTCTCGTTTCCTATCCTCTCCTCTTATCTCCTCTTCTCTCCTTTCCTTTCCTCTCCTCTCAGCCCTCTCATGTCTTTTCAGCCGTGTCCCCTCTGTGGCGCTATCAACCATTAATCACTGATCTAACCAGCGGTCTCCCATCCAAACCAGGTCAAAGTCGCGTCCTCTCAGACCAGCTGCCTCTGTTTAAATGAGGACGCACTGGTTTCCTTTTCATCTCATTGTTCTCTGTCCTCTTCAGGACGAGCAGCAGTCACTGAGTTTGATTTTCTGTCACTTCTCTTTACCAGCTTGATGTTTGTTGAGAAATGTAGAACCACAGTTTATATTCACAAATAAAGAAGTTCCGATACCATTTTTTCCTTCTCTATTTCCTGATTATTTCCTGATTCCTGAACTTGCGTATCGGCCGATAACGTCGCCATCTTGGATAACGTCATCATGTTGTTTTATGCAACCAGTGAACAGGAAGTGATCATATCTGGACTGAGGAGGAGTGACGTAGAGACGCCGTATACGTCTCTGGTAGAGACCTGTCAATCACTGTGTAGCCCCGCCCTAAAGCATCCCCTGCTTTATGGTCTGTTTGACTCTAAATGGACCATAATGTACTAAATGAACATCATGCTGTATTGAAGAAGACTTGAAACTAGAGATTGAGACCATAAACTCATGTTTACAATGTTTACTGAGGTAATAAATCAAGAGAGAAGTAGAGTCATTTTCTCATAGACTTCTATACAACCAGAGGAGTCGCCCCCTGGTGGACACTAGAGAGAATGCAGCTTTAACACTCTGAATAGAGCTTGAATGCATCATTATGTAACTCAATGCGATCCCCCCCCCCGCTTTTTTCCCCGTTATTTGGCCGAGCGGTACTCGGCTGCTAACCGCTAACAGCTAACGTTAGCTAGCTCTCTTCCTGCAGATTTCAACACAGGTTTGTTGATCACAATGCTGCATGATCAGAATCACAGCAGCCAGGATCGTTCTCCTTGTTGTTGTGTCTGGTTTGTTTTCTCACTGCCTGTCACATTCAGGTGCATCACCGTGCAGAACATACATCCTGTTACCTTTGTTTGTACGCACCGATGTGCATATACATGTGTGTAATATGTGTAGCAGCCGCAGTCCTGGAGCTCTGAACACACTTTGCCATCCTGCAAAAATCACTCTCAGCACTTCCAACAGTTCTGTTCCTTTCAAACGGAACATCACGTCTCGGGAATGTCCCTTAATAACTTCTCAGGGTAGCGTGTGTGTGTGTGTGTGTGTGTGCTGCTGCTTATTGCTTTGGGAGAGACTTCTTCATACTTCCACAGATATTGAAAAGGTCGGTCAGCAGTCATCGAGACGTTGAGGCTTCATACACCTCCAGTGTCACACGCACTCTCAATTAGTATTCAAAGCAGGTTCTGCTCCGTTGGCGCAGACCTTGTAAATTACAGCACGAGCAACTGCTGTTCAGCCTTTCAGCCACAAGAGAGGGCAGAAGTGGCCTGATGAGGTCAACGCTGTGATGTTTCTGACCGTTAGGAACCGGTCTGCTGATGAGATTAGGTGACTAAACTCTTCATGTCTGTCTGCTTTGGCAACGGCGGTGCATGTTCATGCTGAGGACGGTAGCTCCCATGAATTTCACCACATTTTATTTGTTTGTTCATCACTAACGACATGTGACAGAATACTTTCACTAATGTGTGAAAAGGAAGCGTGAGGATTAAGAGCAGCAGACTTTGAGACGATCACCAAACAACCAGACAGACCTGCCGGACCAAACGCCACCAAACTGCTCCAGAGAGGAGAGACCTGATGGATGCTAAGCTAACCCAGCTAGGACCTGAGGCTACTCCGCTACCCAGCATGCTCCTGGCTGTCTGATGGTCACAGAACAATAAGATGGATGAAAGCAGCGGGAGGTCGGTGACTGTTGAGGCCACATCTTCACAGAGACCTGGATCCATGGTGGTCCAGGATCAAGCTTTCATTTTCTCATAGACTTCTATACAACCAGAGGAGTCGCCCCCTGATGGTCACTAGAGAGAATGCAGCTTTAACACATGAAGCTTTGACAACGGATGCTTGATTTTCTCTTTTAAATCACATAATATTTCACGTAGCTTTGCAGCCCGTGACACTCTTAACGAACATTAACGACTGCAGTTGTCCCCGTTCATCTCTGCTCGTCATGTCAGGTCTGCTTTGTGTTTTTTTTATCTCACTGCAGTGCTGCTCACACAAACAAACACAGCGCTTTGTATTCATGACACATCGAGAGCACAGGGCACAGAGTTCCAGCTCATAACTTACACATATACATACTACACATATACATATACTCTCGCTCCTGTTCCTCCTCCTCACACACTGTTTTCTTCTTCTGCAGATCAGCTCTTTAGTGCGTCTGGTGACTTTCTCTCTCTTATTTCGCCTTTTCCCATGATCCTTTGCAATTTACATATCCTTAACGCTACCAACAAATTATACCATGATTGTAAATTATGCTAACTCATATTAATGGAGTAATTTGATTGAATTGACCTCAACCCCGGTCTCTCTCTCTCTCTCTCTCTCTCTCTCTCTCTCTCTCTCTCTCTCTCTCTCTCTCTCTGTGTGTGTGTGTGTGTGTGTGTGTGTGTGTGTGTGTTGTTCCATAGCCCCTAACTGTCCGTGACCTAAAAAGCGTGCTAATTGCAGGTGAGGGAGGACGCAGCAGCTGTTCCTCCAGATCTGCTTCCCTCCTGTCTGAACTGCAGCGTGACAAAAAAATTCTGCCACAGCGCCTCCGAGCTCACCCGCATAACGAGAAAAGATGTTTCACATTTCATGTCACCTGTCGGACATTCGTTGACTTGTTATAGTGTTAACTCTGCCAATGTTGTTGCCATAAAGCAGGGCTCCAGAGAGCAGGTGTGTCCTTTAAAATAGCTTTAATTCAAAATGAATACTCGTCGTTTTTTGGTCAAGAAAAATGCTGCAGTGCCCAATTTACTGAAAGAGCCAGACCTGTCAACGTAATACCTAAACATGAGGATTGCAGAGTGAAGTCAAAGCTTCATGTGTTAAAGCTGCATTCTCTCTAATGTCCACCAGGGGGCGACTCCTCTGGTTGTATAGAAGTCTATGAGAAAATGACTCTACTTCTCTCTTGATTTATTACCTCAGTAAACATTGTAAACATGAGTTTATGGTCTCAATCTCTAGTTTCAAGTCTTCTTCAATTCAGCATGATGTTCATTTAGTACATTATGGTCCATTTAGAGTCAAACAGACCATAAAGCAGGGGATGCTTTAGGGCGGGGCTACATGGTGATTGACAGGTCTCTACCAGAGACGTATACGGCGTCTCTACGTCACTCCTCCTCAGTCCAGATATGGTCAGTTCCTGTTTACTGGTTGCAAAAAAACAACAACAGTAACGGCCAAATCGCCGAACTCAAGGCTTCAAAACATCAGTCCACAAATCAGTGGGTGACGTCACGACGACTTCGTCCACTTCTTCTTTACAGTCTGTGGAATTGCACTTAAAACAGACCTTTTTCACACGGTAGGACTGCAGCTATTAAAGCTTTCACGTGTTTTCTTCACCTACACTCCTTTGCAATGCAGAGCAGGGATGTAAAGCTCCTGATTTACAATCACTTCCATCAACGTGTGTGGGAACTGACAAAACATAGGTAATGCTTGAAATGTATTGCAGCACCAAAATGTGTGGGGAACATTGTTGCGTGCGCTTAAATAATGTGCTGATGCGCTGAAATGAAAAGAAAGTGCGACCAATGTTAAAAAGTTCCAGCAGGTACTGATATGAGCTTCTCAAAAGCAATAAATGATAATCGTAAACAGCAGCCCGACATGTTTACTAAATCACTGGTTTGGAACCATTTGTTTCAAAATGTGTGCACTTTACAGTTCAACATTTTGGGACATAAGGACTTTCTGGTGGATAGATCGCTGATAGAGGGCCTTTCTGTTTGCAGCCACTTAGCTTAGCTTAGCTTAGCTTAGCACAACGACTTCGTCCAAAAGGTAATAAAATCTGCAGCTCAACAGCACATGAAAGCTCACTAATCAAATTATTTCCCCAACACATTTTTACTTTTGTCACTCAGTTTTATTGTTCCTACTTTTATCATTTTACTAGTTTTCCTTATTGTGGTTGTTTCATATTTAAGGAAGGGGGGGGGGGGGGGGGGGGGCAGTTGTGGCTCTGATTGGCCATTTTATCAATATCAACACTTTATTTGTAGACGTAATATGCATTACATGTTTTGTAATTACTTAATTGAATCCTTTATGCCAATGAAGCCACATTTAATTGAGTTGTTAGTGTTGGTGTTCAATAACGAATCATTTAAATGTAAATTTATTTAGGCTTCTTATAGCGGCTTTTAAAAATGCATCGTTTTACAAAATCATTACAATTCAGTGTTAAAGTCTATGATTATTCCGGCTATCGATCAGCTATATATAACTGTTTATAATAGCAGCTTGAATATAGTGGACGGTCAATTCAGACTTTATGTTCACAGAGTTCACACACTAATAAAATCATGATGTACCTCCACACCAGAGGGGGGCGCTGTGGTGCTGCTTGATTCAGGCTCCTCCACTCCCTTTTTCTTTCTCCTCACCTCCCTCCCTCCCTCGCTCGCCTCTCTTCAGTGATCACAGCAGTGCTGCAGAGAGACATGCCAGCCACTTTGATCACCGCACCAGGGGAGGAGAGAGAGCGAGAGAGAGAGAGAGAGGGAGGGAGGGAGAGATGGCACGTATAGAGATCATGCAGCAGGACATCGAGGCTGATGTTGATTATGACATTTCTTCTGCAGCCGGCGAATGGAGAGCTAACGGGAAGATAGAGGGGGAGTCAGCACATGAAAAGTGAAAAAGTAGAGAGAGACAAAAGGACAGAGTGTACTCTACCCACAGTGTGTGTAACATCATTAATAATCCCCACCAACATGTTGCGGTACGCGCTGTTTGCACCCCGAGGAAGTCTCGGCTGTGCTGCAACGTGCTGCTGCATGTTTCTACCCCCGTTAACTCGACGAGATCGAGCTACTTGAATGTTCTCTGTGAGAAAATGTTGAGCAGCGTGAGATCGGAAAGCCCAGTCACTGCGTTTCATGCAACGACGTTATTCCTCTGAAACGTGGACGTGTTACGGTTCAACGTATCTTCGTACGACGGTTCGTATATATGACGTAAAGTCATCCCTCATTTTACAACGAAAGTCCAGCAACACGTGTCAATTTCTGCTCGTTACATGAATCAAGTGTTTTGACTGTTGATACAACTGAACTTAACATATTTAAGTTGAGGAAACTAAACCACTTAGGTTCAGGCAACACAACTATTGGTTAGGTTTTGGGATAGATGGTGGTTTTAGTTTAAATAACTCCCGAAGTGCTGTTTCGCAAGTTGCGTGATAAAAACATCAACTTCTGGTTTCACATGAAGAACTAAACCCAGCCACCTCCGGGCTTTATTTACACTTCCTGCTTCAAGATCCCGTGAATAACATCTGGAATAATTTCGTGGGATATTTTTGAATGAAAGCGCAATTATTTATCGGCGGTACAGCTACACGTGCTGGACGAGAGCAGCCTGTACGGTTCCGCTGAAATCACAAAATGAATCTTGTTCTGAAGTATAAACACGAGAAATGTTTCTCTTTCTTGCTAAAATGCCTAAAATCCTAAATGTCCGCTGGTCAAAGTGACTCCGTAAACCAAACACGATACAACAAGCACTCTTTCTGTTCCCTACGGGGTGGTTCAATTTTTATTCGTCATCAGGACTTGATGCATCCAAGTTCAGAATCATTCAGTTTTGGCACCTTGAAAGACATTACGCTGTTTTTTTTTTTCTGTTTTTTTCTTTTTGTTGGAATTCTCATTTACAACAACACAACGCGAAACCAAAGAACAAGAAAAATGAGACAAAGAAAGAGACTAAGGCTGTGTGAGAGTTCAAAGGAACCGAGAAAAGAAATGAAAAGCCAAGAATAAAAAAAGCCTTGATACCTTCTCCAAAGCTCGTTCTTTTTGTTTAAAGTGTAATGAAGCCCCACCCCCAAATTACCCACTCAAACAAAAGAAAAGAAAAACTAAAATAGACACAGTACTTGTAACATTAATTTCTACTTTGTCACCTCCAACTGCCCTTACATGGTATCATTGTTCAATTGTTCAAAACATAAGTTCCTTAAAAGCAGATCGGATGATTTTGATTAGCATGCATGTAAATTCTTAATTGTTTGGAGTCACTATAGCTTCACCTCGCCGGTAGCCATGTTCTCCTCACGCACTGCTTTGTGTCTTTGGCAGCAGCGGCGTCTCATTGTCCACATGTTCTTCTTCAAGTTTGCTGAGAGATCCTCCATTACCCAGAGTTCCCTCTTCATGGAGCAAAAAACAAAACAACAAAAAAAAAACAGTGAGGTCAACCTCTCGCCTCGGGTCGACCCTGAACGAGGATTCGCTGCCAGGGCTTTGGCGGAAGGCCAAAAGATTTGTTTCCGTTGTAAAAGAATGCGTCTAATGCGTCTAATGCTAACCGACATCAGTTCATCACGTAAGAGGAGCGAAGAATCCTCCACGATCATTCAGGCTCACTTGTCTCTGTTTTTTCTCTTGTTGATATTTTTGCGCCAGGGAAGTCTAGTCATGATTTATTAACATATATATTCATATATTTATATATAATCAATACATATATAAACTTTTTTTTCCTGTTTTGTTTTTTCTTTCTTTTTTTTGCGGCCTGAATTGCTCCCTGCTAACATCCCTCACCACAACGGTTCACAGTATTAATGCGAATAAAGAATGAAATCAAGAAGATACAGCAACTAAAGAGAGGAGTGGGGGTTTTAAGGGAGGTCAGTGTGTGTGTGTGTGTGTGTGTGTGTGTGTGTGTGTGTGTGTTGGGGGGCTTGTGGGATGGCGGTGTGAGGGCGGGATCATAGGCGGGGCCGATGGGGGACAACCACGCCCCCTTTTCATCAGACTGAGGAAGAGTAAAAAATATGAAGTTCACTTGTTATCGGGCAGTCTGGCTCGGCCCACCGCTAGTGTTTCACAGCCGACCACCGGCCACCCAGCTCCTCCGTCCCCGTCCTCCCCCTCAAGTCTTTACAAACAGGTTCAGAACTCGTTAAACAATGGTAGATGGGAAAATCATGCACGTTTCTTTTTTATGCATTTTTGTTTCCTATTTTTTTTTTAAACAGAAACTCAGGGATCATCTGAGAGGCTGTGTAGCGCTCAGAGCTTCCCTTCTTAGCCCTCACTCCATCTATCCATTTTAAGCCCTCTTCCTACTTCCGTCTCCTTGTGTCCGTCTTTTGCCGCCTCCCCCTCCCCCACCCCCACTCCCCAAAAACATTCCCTCTGGTTCTGTTATGTGTCTGAGGTCCCTCTCTCAGTTTCATACAGGTGTGGTGCGTCGGTTGGCGGCGTTGCCGCCGTCTTTCAGGTCCTTCTGGATGCAGTTGTGGACCTGCAGGAAGTTGTGGTCCCTCTCCATGGAGTT
The DNA here is from genome assembly GCF_050575085.1 of Anarhichas minor. Classification (NCBI taxonomy): domain Eukaryota; kingdom Metazoa; phylum Chordata; class Actinopteri; order Perciformes; family Anarhichadidae; genus Anarhichas; species Anarhichas minor. Next base: position 1,480,274 of record NW_027466560.1, on the reverse strand, counting down.
ATAGGTGGCTGTCGGCGTGCCCGTCTGGCCCTTGGGCAGCGTGTACATGGACAGCTCGGTGGAGGGCAGCGCCCCGAAGGCCTTCAGTCCCACCGGCGACGCCTCGCGAGAGTGCGAGGGATCCGTGGAGCGGGACGAGGAGCGTGAGCGGCGTCGATAGCGGTACCGGTAGCTGGGGATGCGCGTGATGGCCGCACCTTGGAGGTAGTCGGCGGCCCGTGCCCCCACGCGCAGCTCCCGGTGGCGGTCGATGAACATGTGCACGGCCAGCACGCCCACCATTTCGGCCATGATGAAGGAGAGGGCGCCGAAGTAGAAGGACCAGCCGTAGGAGTAGCTGTTCTTCTTGGAGTCGCTCTTGGAAGGGTCCCCGGCGTTGGCTGATATGTACACAATGATTCCGATGATGTTGCTGAGGCCTGGGACAAGGAAAGAGGGAAGGAGATGAGATCAGGGCTAAAACACAGCCAAAGTGTTACTCAAGTAGGCCCACACACTACACAACCGAAGTCATCACAGTTATTATTAACGTATAATTGCGAATGGTATGATCATAATCGTGGGTGGATTATGAGGCAATGCCCCCCCCCCCCACCTCTCCTACATAGGAACAAGACACACAGACCTTTGTAGTCGTTTCTTTGTGGTAATGTTGTGTGTCTATGGGTTTTATTTGTGTGATTGAAATTGCTTTTCCCCTTTCTGTAGTCGTTTTGTCTCTTTGTAGTTATTTACCATCTCTCTGTAGTTGCATTACGTCTCTTTAGAATTGATTTGTTTCTCTTTGTAGTCATTTTGTGATTCTTTGTAGTCGTTTTCCGTCTCTTTGTAGTCGTTTTGTGTCTCTTTGTAGTCGTTTTGTGTCTATTTGTAATTGTTTTGGTCTTCTTGCACTTATTTTTTGCCTTTTTTGTCTCTTTGTAGTTGTTGTTTTCATGTCTTTGTTGCTGTTTCTTTGGGATCATCTTGAGTCTCTTCCTGGTTGGTACGTGTCTCTTTGATCGATGCCAGGAGTGCGCCGGACACTTTCGGCCTTTGGGTCTGTGCCCAGTACACTCGTACAGTAATCCATCAATGACCATAGCATTACTTGCTATCATTAACTTGACATTTTTGAGTTCCAGACTTGCAACTTTACAGTCAAAGTTTCTAAAATTGTTCTCCACCAAGTCAAGCAGCCAAACAGCTTCCAGACTGAGAAGATGAAGACAGCTGATGAATGAAATGCTCAAATAAACAAGTAACTTATTGCATCTGTGTCAGCAGCAGGACTGTTGAAGGAATCAGCTGTAGTTGAGGGAGAAAAGCAGGATTTTAACTGTACTGTTGATGACCAGACGTTCCTCTCTCACACTGTTGTCCCCATAGCTCTCTCTCCCTCTTCTCTTGTATTATATTTCAAACCCACTGCCGATCTTTTCTCATCAGCCTCACTTTTTCCTCTGTTCCCCCCCCCCCCCCTATTTTGATCATCTGTCATTCTTGTCAAACATCATCACTCTGTCTGTGTGCAGCCAGAAATAAACACACGGACAGACGGACAAAAAGGACAAACTATGCAGATAAACAGTGACAACGATGCCGTGTAAAGAGACAGAGAAGCAGACGGAGGTGTGAGGACTGTGAGGGCCTGATTGAGATGGATCAGAGCAGAAGAGTATCAGGGACACCTTATTTTTAGAGTGTAATCCCAGTGGCCTCCTCTTAGCCTAGCAACAGGGCGAGAGAGACAGACACAGACAGAGAAACAGAGAGAACCGCATCTCTCACTTCTGACTTGGAGGGGAACTAGTTATCTAGTGCAGTACAGTAGGCCGTGGCCTAGAACCAGAGTACAAACACACGTACACACAAAACGGCTCAGGCAAAATGGCAACCTGCGCTATCTTTGTCTCCTTAGCTTCGTCCTGAGGCGACTGCTGTGTGCTGCACGCACGTCCAACACGACGCAACACGTCACCTGCTGGTCAGCGAGTGCCGTCGTGATCGTGTGCATTCAGCCGTCTCTTATGTGCAGATATCTTTCTCTGGGGACGGATTTGTTTGTCCTGAACTACAGCTTTATTTATTCCTGTATTCTGACCAGGCGGCAACCGCCAATTCTGAAAAGTGAAGCCGTCTTAAAGTGTCTTAAAGCTGCATTCTCTCTAGTGTCCACCAGGGGGCGACTCCTCTGGTTGTATAGAAGTCTATGAGAAAATGACTACTTCTCTCTTGATTTATTACCTCAGTAAACATTGTAAACATGAGTTTATGGTCTCAATCTCTAGTTTCAAGTCTTCTTCAATACAGCATGATGTTCATTTAGTACATTATGGTCCATTTAGAGTCAAACAGACCATAAAGCAGGGGATGCTTTAGGGCGGGGCTACACGGTGATTGACAGGTCTCTACCAGAGACGTATACGGCGTCTCTACGTCACTCCTCCTCAGTCCAGACATGGTCACTTCCTGTTCACTGGTTGCAAGAATCCAAGATGGCGACGGCCAAATCGCCAAACTCAAGGCTTCAAAGCTACAGTCCACAAACCGATGGGTAATGTCACGATGTCCTCTTCTTATATACAGTCTATGATTATGATGGTTGCTCTTAATGATGAACCAACATATAATTATCACAAGAATCTGAAGCTCCCTTTAGCTCAGTTTTTGGAGGTAAGGCCCGGAACCTTTCTGTCCTGTTCCACTCTTTTAATGGTGCTTTGGGACATCGTTTTTAGTAAATAGTCTGTACTGTACACTGCCTGCTCAGCACCAACGTAAACACAGTGGAGCATTTAGCGGCTGAAGAGATATATTTAGCTCAGGAGCAGGTGGACACACAACAGCTAAAAGTGTAAATATTGGACTTAAGCTCAAATGGCGGCTTTAACTTTAGCCCTATCAATGATGTAAGGTGATATATTTAATGTGATGTCAAATTGACCCAAAAATCAATGCTTGCAAGTTTAAGGATCTTTGTTTTGTCATCTGTGCAGTTCTGTATCCGTTTCCATCGATTTATTTAAAGTACATCAAAAATACTTCTACGTCTTTTCTCCATAATCCTCTCTGCTCTTCCATCTACCTTTTTCCATATTACTCCCTCCCTCATCTTCTTCCTCCCCCCCCCCCTCACACTTTCACCTCGACACTTCCTGCTCATTCTGCACAATCCCTCTCCCACTCTCTCCTTCCCTCCCCCCTTCCTCGCCTCCTTCCTCTGCTTTTCCTTCGTACCTGCGGAGACGAAGAGGATGCCGGAGCTGAGGATGATGTTGTGGCGTGACTTGTAGAACTCGCTGGCGGCGATGCACAGCCCCCCCATGAAGAGCAGGATCACACTCATGATGGGGAAGATACTGGAGGCTCGGACAGCGCCTGGACACACACACACACACACACACACACACACACACACACACACACACATCAAGGCAAAAATAATTGTCATTGTCATAATTATCTCCACTGGACACGTGCTATAGATATTAATGTTATTGATTAACAAATGATAGATGATGTGCATACTTATTAAACCATGTGACTTCTATCAAAGGCCGATAAACTACGTCACTCGCTCGGACCAAATAAAAACATTGTCGACGTTCAGCGTATCAGTGGTTTGCAGAAACACTATTTTTCGAGAGAATGTGGTGTATTTCTGTAGTTTTGGCCATTGTTCATATTGTATATAATAACAATATACTGAGAAACATCACCGAAAAAAAAGAAACAACAAATATACACAGTCAGCTGGTCAGATTTATTACATGTAACCAAACTTATAGAGATGATGACCAAAACAATACAATACACCGCAAAACAGTTGTGCTTGTCCTTATTGTCACCACTAAAGATAGAGTTATTGTTACATATAGTATGGATGACCAAATGATGGAGGATATGCGTGACAGACCTTTAAGTTATTAGTAATATATCGCTCCCAGTCAATTGGATAAAATGACGTTTTAAAAAGAGTATATTCTGCATTTTATTACACGGCACCACGACTACTTCCCCCAATATTTCCTCGTAAAAAAACGTCCTGTTCTCTTTCCTTCCTCTCAAAGATCTCTCCTCCGTTGTGCAGTGTGTCCACCTCTCCATCGCTCGCCTCCATCTCTCCGTCTGTCTCCTCCTTCCCCCCCCTATCCGTCCGTCCATCAGCTGTCTGTCTGCTCGCCCTCTGCGCGGCCGGTGTGCCGATGGGCCCTCGGGGTGGTCACGATGCCGCCGTGGTCACGGAGCTCGATCTGGTTTCTGAGGCGAACCAACGACACATTCCTGAACTTTTCATGCCGATACACTTTTCCTGCATGATTCTGCTTCCGTTGTTGAAGATATATCAGATTCTTCCTTTTTTCCCGTCTTTAGTTCTCGTTCTTTACAATAAGTAAGTTCAAATAAATTATTAAAGCTCATGTTTTTAAATGATATCTGTTGGTGTGTGTGCAGAGGACCACTAAATGCTCTGCTGTTGTTGCCGTTAACTGCTTTATTTTTAAGCGGAATCAGCAGCATTTTAAATGCAACATTAAGTGGGTGCTAATTAATGCAGTAGGTTGCAGAATCTAACCACAACATAGCTTAAAGGATGATTCAATGTTGTCATAGTGTGTTTCTGCAAAAACCCCAAAATATGCTGAAAGTTGATGTTTCTGAACATATGAGCCTCGTGTCTCGCTTGCAGAAACAGAGGATGCCTCATGGTTAACGTGGGTTCAGGCAACAAAAGTACTCGGTTAAGGTTAGAAAAAAGTGAAAATTGTGTTTGTGTTCAAATAATAATGTAACGCAACAACGTAGCATAACTAGCATAAATAAATAACAACCAACAAAACAGTGTCAGTTAAGACTTTAGCTTTTAATGAAGAGCGATACAAAAAAAGGCAACTTCGGTGGGAAACTAAAATTGACTAAATACAAAAAGATAGAGGGATAAAAGTGTAAAGAAGAGAAGAAAGCAGAAGACAAGAAGGTAGAAGACTGCAGGCCTCCACTTCTCTGTGAAGCTGCTTTGCCTCGAGCATTCTCTCTCTCTCTCTCTCCCTCCCTCTCTCTCCCCCTCTCTCTCTCTCCCTCTCTCTCTCTCATTCCTCTGCACTTGTGCTTTTTTCAAGCAGACGCCAGAGAGTTTAAAAGGAAGCATTTTTAACCCAATGCGCTGGCCTCCAGGCGCACCCCGCCAACCGAGCGCATCGCAGCTCAGAGACAAAGAGACGGAGAGTGGGGTGAGTTGGAAGTGAGCGAGCGTCAGCAGTCGCAGCGTGCGGAGACATCTGTGAATGTGTTTTTTTTTTTTTTTTCGTCTTCGACGAGGATGCTCGGGGCCGCTGCGGGGATTGAACCTCTGACTTCATGGTTGTGGGATTTTCTCCGTTAGCTTCAGGCTTCACATTCTAGCGTAGTGAAACATTTGTCTTTGCAGGCTGTTATTTAGCCTTCAGTATAAACCGAGCACAACTATAGTCCTTTATCTAAAAGTCCTGATTGGCTCATCGCGCAAGGAAGTACTGCATTTTTAGGTCTGTGTTATTGTAAAAAATATGGATAATATTTAAATCCCGACGTGCATTTTGGGCTTCGGCCACTAGGGGGTTCAGTGAGCACATCCTGGCCACCGTACCTCAATTTTTTGTGCTACAAGCGCCAATAGATGCACGTGATGATCGCTGCCTGATGAACTTCACAGTTCATTTTATTACAATTATTTTCAGAAGGATGAAGATTTATGAACTGGTGGGATGTCTCTGCCACTGTATGTGCCAAATCCATTAACAGTGTGTGTATGTGTGTGTGTGTGTGTGTGTTTCTCAATCAATGAGAGTGGTCGCTGATAAACCACTTCAGTAAATTACCCACCTTTACCCCAAAACTATTATTACCATATCCCCGGTCAGCACAAGCACACCCTTGTAGTTTCAGTAACGCAGCTGAGGACATGGAGGACGATGGAGAAATTTTGAAAGCAATAAGCGATTTGTAATATTGTTGTAATGTTTCCCCCGTCGAACCACGCAGAGCTGGAGGATTATTGCTTTACTGACGCTACTTTAAAGAGAGTTAGCTCGCGAGAATTTCTATCACTGAAACATACTGAAACAGGAGGGAGTCTTGATGATGATGATGAGTGATTTTCCAACAATATTGGCCTCACAATTAATCATAAATATCACTCGTCATCGGCTGTGTGACATGTCATTACACAAATGCGTAAACACACAGGTGGTAAAGAAGCTAATGAGCTTCTGTTTACTTTTGTGTTTAATTTTCTGTGCAAATTGACAAAAGTTAAGCAACACTGTGTGTGGCGTCCTGTCATCCTTGTACCATGTGAGTCAATATATACTGTGCACTACGGCTCCGATATGGTAATGAGGCAGAAGGCAGAGCACGCACACACACACACACGCGCGCACACACACACACACACACACACACACACACACACACACCAAAACGATCTCTTTCCTTTCCTCCGTCTCTCAAACCTTTTTTTAATTCTCTCTGTTACACTTTCAACTCCCCTCTTCATTTCTCCCACTGCTCGGTTGGTTCTGCTGCAGTGGTGTGTGTCCGTCTGGTTGTGTGTGTGTGTGTGTGTGTGTACATATGTGTGTCTCTGGCTGACTTATGGTTTCATTAGCTGCGGCAGAGGAGAGCCTTGTAATTGTGGCTGAATTATAGAAGCGGGGGTGGACACCACCATGGGAGCTCCCTGGGTTCACACACACACACACACACACACAAAATACAGTACAGTGCAGCAACCCTCCCATTTCTTTGTTACACACACACACACACATCAGCTCAACAAGCTACAAAGTGAACACACTCATCGATCAGCCTCCCACCCACTCACTTGCTCACTCTCCAAAGTGGGGTGTTTCCCATACACACTGTATACTTCCCACGCAGGAACAATCTGCTCGCTCTCACACACACACACAAACACACACACACACACACACTCATCTAAGTTCTAACTCACACACACACACACACATACACACACATTTCGCCCACGTGGGAGAGCCCAGCAGCAAAGAACATGTGGTAGTGGGAACTTGGCAAAACAGCTACAGGGGAATAACCAACTGTGTGTGTGTGTGTGTATATGTGTGTGTGTGTGCGTCCATGTAAAGCTGACATACGTGTTCACCACAATAATTTTTTTTGTTGAAAATTACCATATCTTATTGAGAGGGAAGAACACAAACACACACAATTCCGAGCAGATGTGTGTGTGTTCGTATGAATGCTGGACACACACACACACACACACACACACACACACACACACACACACACACACAGGAGGGTGCTTGCTCAGCCTGCCAGTCATTATCATGTCGTGTTACTCGTGTAAATCGTGATATGCCTCCACGTCACAACTCGGCTCCCAAAAATAGCTGCGGTGGCATCAGCCAGTCGGGTGACGTCGTCAGCAGGTGACGTCACGCCTCTCCTCACATCTCGATCCAGAGTATTAGCACAATATACGAGGATCCAGCGGTCTAATTATAGCAACGGCTTTATATTATAGCAAAAGACTGCACACTGCTTTCATTTCAGAGCAAATCAGGACTGTGTGTGTGCTGTCTTGTTTTTCTATCTTCGTGAGGACCGCAATTTTAACCTTATGAGTGAGGACGTTAGTGCAGATCCTCTGCTTTTTTTGTGGTTTAAGGGTGTAATGTTTAAGATCTGACCACACACTACGAACATATAGGGGGCATTATTTCCCCTTTACTACTGTGTCCATGCAATCTAAATTCATAGTCAGTTATTCTGTTAAAAAGCAGGGCAAGAAAATGCTAAATTTAACAAAACTGCTGAAACACTAAGAGCTGGTTAAAATAACACTGCTATCTTAAAATCTTCACACGTGGCATCGGCAAATAATATACAAGCATCTGTGTGTTTATTGTGACACTAACTGGGGCTGTATGGTCCGTTTATGTTATTATAGTTTATTAAATAAAAGCCAAAAGTTGCTACAGCTAACCGCTAACTGAAGGTCAGTCTCCTTGAGCCGCCACCAGCTCACCGCTGAAGTATTCTCCGGGTGACGGGGAGGACGATATGAAAATACAAGTCGTTGTTTCTGCCACTTTGTATTTCATCTAATAAACAAACTATCTAACAAACACGGACAATGTCTGAGGACAGACGGGATGCAACAGTGACTCACTATCGCCTCTTCAGGTACAAGTGGTATTACAAACACAATACAAAGACGACGTACAAAAATTCTGGCCAGATCTTACACACTGCACACTTAGGAAAATAAATAGGTTCATGTTTATGGTCACTGATGGAAAGTAACTAAATGCATTTACTCACATTTACTATTTAAGTTATATACTATTGCATACTTCTGCCCCACACATTTTGGGGGACAATATTTTACTCTTTCATTGATTTCTTTGAAGATCAAGGTTTCAACTACTAGACGTCGGTTCATAGAACATGATGCATTTTTAAACTAAATTAATTTCTTAAAACAGCAGTTATAATTATTCAATAATCTGAAAGGAGCCATATATATATATATTGCTGACAAACATTTTCAACTCAACTACATTTGCTTGTAAAATAATATATTTACATTATGGTATTTACTGAAAGGTTTCCTGTGGAGTTTTTGTCGTAAAGAAAAATGCACTCTCACTACATCTCTCCGATGCTCAGAAACATCTTCCAGCTGAAACTACACACACACACACACACACACACACACACACACTCTGCACTGATGCGAAAGAGCCAAACTAAATGTGCAGTAGACATTTTACCGGCACCAGGCCTCACCTGCAATTGTGTTTTCTGAAGATAGGACTGTAGTCACATAAACTATCAGACTTTTTATATTTGAATCACCATTAAAAAATGTGAAAATCTTCATTGGTCAAAAACGGGATCTGACTACTTCGACCAAGCATCAGGGTAGAAGTTAGGCTGTAGCGGTAGTTGGGGCTAGGTGATGATATCTTTCAGTGACGGTCCTCACAAATATAGAAGTACAAATGTGTGTTTGACTGTGCCTTGTTCAAGCCAGTTAGGGCCAGAGCTGAGCTGTTAGCCATATCTAATCCCATTCAATGGCTTCATGCACGATACGACACACACACACACACACACACACACACACACACTTACAAAAACAGATTCACACTGTGTTATATACTTTACACCCTTTCCATCTAACCCTGCATATACACAGACGCTGTACTATCCTACATTTATTTTGTTACACACACAACCATGCAACCAAACATACGATGGCGTAATCACATTGTTAGTAATAGCCAAGTATTCTACACTTCACATAGTTTTAATTTAACACTGAAAACACCTTTATTATCAAATCTGAAACCACTCTGTGAGACGTTTCACACAGATAACCATGCCGCACATAAATAAATGCATAAATGATACGATCAATTATAATCCGACCTCATTTGTTTGTGAGTATAGTGAATGGACATGAATTCATCGTGGTGACAGAGAGACAGACTACTGTCCCCTAACTGCAATAAAACAAATACCAGCACAGGGTTTCAAGGACAACGGGATTTCATGTGCAATAATAGCAGACAGGCTCAAGAGATATGCTGGACTTCAGACGATACATCAAAAACTGGCTTATGTAGGACATCACAGAGTCTCAGCAGGCTGGGGTGAATGTTATGTGCATTTAGTTGCAAAACATCCAAGTTTTGTTGGAATGAACGAGGGGGGTGGGGTGGGGTTAGTTTGTAGCTTCATGTCACCTGCTTCCTTTGAAAATGACTTTTAGGCTGTTGCTCTGCCAACATAAAGGCCAACGTCACAGAACAAGTTGCAGAAGTCGTCCAACTAGGCAAGAGAAGGCACATTAAGACTATGATTGCAGACTCGATGGTGCATCGGTTGTCTTTAACTAAGGAACAACTTAACACTGGACAACCTTTTGCAACATCACTGACTGGGTTCTGTCCAAAACACCACGCAGCATAGCAGTGGTTTCTGGCCGTGTGTGTCATTGGTGTGGATTCACCTTTTTAACAGCTTCAGAATCAAACTGACGTAATGTGAAAACGTGCAGCAGCTTTTTAATTTTAGTGGGAAAAATCCACTTCCTCCAATGACGCGATCCCATTTCTGGAAGACATAGACAGGAATGTCACATTTCATTAACACTCTGCCGCCATTAAGCACCACTTATACCAACTAAAACAGAGGATGGACGTTGTCTCTCCTGCTTTTGGATTCTTTACACTCTCTCTCCGTCTCTCTTTCCCCAAGGGTCTTTTCGATCTCTCTCCCTCAGTCTCTCGCTCTCTAAAGCCGTCTCACCCCGCCACCCCCGCCCTCCTCTCTCTGGGTGAATTTGTACATGTGGTTATGTAAGGGCGAGCAGTCAGCCTTCCTCCTGCAGCAGTACTATCAGCTGCAGCCACACACAGAGAGAGGGAGGGAGAGAGAGAGAGAGAGAGAGAGAGAGAGAGAGAGAGAGAGAGAGAGAGAGAGAGAGAGAACAGAGCCACCACCCCAATCCTTCACTACAGCATAATATAGAGGACAGTGCTTACAGTTTACCATGCTGGTGTAGAATCGTCTGAAATCTTAGTGATTCATGTATAAATAATGACTATCCCAGTGAATCCGAGCATACTCTCAGCTCTGATCACATGCTAGAATTAAAAGTAAAAATCAAAGCAGGATTAAACGTTGTATTTGTTATTAAGTTACTTGGGATTTGATATCCAATTGGTTAAAAAACATTATTTTCTGTCTATCATCCAGCTGGCTGCAGAAAGTGTTGGAGCAAAATGGACTTCATTAAAGTTATTTTTTTATTTAGTTTTATGAATTTACATTTGTTCTTAGTGCATTAGTATCATATTGTAAACCATAAGCTCTAAAAGAGAAGTGGCCATAACGTCACCCATTGGTTTGTGGACTAAAGTTTTTAAGCCACGAGTTCGGCATTTTGGTTTTTGGCCGTCGTCATCTTGTTCTTTTGCAATCAGAAGTGACACGAGAGTACAACCGAATGCTGAATTAGACATTTTTGGGCAACCAAGGTGTTATAATTTACTGTCATTGAGTGCAAACACACTGTGAAAGGGTTAAAGTTGTGAGACGAAAACAAGGAGTCCCAGACCGCACAAAACCGTGGTAGAGACTTGTCAATCACCGTATAGCCCCGCCCTAAAGCTTACCCTGCTTTATGGTCTGTTTGACTCTAAATGGACCATAATGTACTAAATGAACATCATGCTGTATTGAAGAAGACTTGAAACTAGAGATTGAGACCATAAACTCATGTTTACAATGTTTACTGAGGTAATAAATCAAGAGAGAAGTAGAGTCATTTTCTCATAGACTTCTATACAACCAGAGGAGTCGCCCCCTGGTGGACACTAGAGAGAATGCAGCTTTAACACATGAAACTTTGACTTCACTGTTCAGAACTGGAGGTTGCCGCCTAATCGCAACTGTTTGTGACTGTGGCTGCTTTTTAATTGGTTGTGCATCATCCATGCTGCTGCCTGTGTTCTTGCTTTTCCTCTATTAGACTATTTCTGAGACAACCACATTTTGGATCGGGTCTAATTTTCTTGGGTCCCCTTCAGATTACGTCTCTCATTTAAAAAAAATTAATTTGTGCATGTGGGGTTTCTTGTATGTTTTCTACGGCTCCATTTTGGACCGGGTAGATAGTTGATAGTTATTAGAAAGACTAATATGTATTTGGGAATGATCTAGTACAATCTGTCTTCTATTGTCCGTGGAGCATTTGGAAGTAAGAAGTTGTATTTTACTAGACGTTGAACAAAAATATGCATATGAAAAAAATGACAAAGTGTAGCATTGAGCGTTAGATCGCAAAAAAAACTGTCAATAACAATACTTAAGTAACACATTTTAAACACCGAATTAAAATGCATTTTCTAGATTAGGTATGAGGGTTCATGTCAAACCTGTCCAAACTCTGCAGAAACACTATTTTAGTCTTTCTGTCCTGTAGGATGCAGTGTGGATTTGCCTGTAATAACTCTGCTGTTTGAGGACACCTATCATTGCATTGAGGATATCAGGAGCCCACTTGTCAACAAACACTACAGCGCTATAGTTCCCTGAGCTTCCTTGGCAATCTGTTTCATATCAGTATCTCAGGCGTCTGACAGTAAAAACAATACGATCGAAATTTCAGGTAGCAGAAGCCTGAGAATTGACGAATCAACACTTGCAGGGAGTTGTGGAGGAGAAGTGGTCTTCCCTCTCTCAGCCAATGTGCAACGAGGCACCCAACCAAGTCGTTGTAGTTGTGTTGGGAGGCTTCCAGGAGGGGAATGTGTACGAGTGAGTGATAGAGAAAACCCTGCCTCGATAAACAACTGTTGCATCGCTTCCATCTGTCAGAGTGTTTCATCATCCCACACTTTATATTGTCATTTTTCGTAATTTAGCCGACACCGTTATTGACTTACAGCAAATGAGCTTTGATTGCCATATCACTGATGATTGCAGGGAAACAACAAGCAAAGAGTGCAAGAGTCAGTGTGTTAGTGCATTTACAGTCGTGATTATGTAACTGTGCAAACCATAGAAGTGGTTGCTCAGTGAACAAACAGAATAAGACAACACATTCTCACACCCAACTCGTCAGATGCCGCTGCTTGCTCAGTAGCGCCGAGCTTCAAACATCGACGCAGTAGGTTCCTCTCTAGAGTCAGTTTGGACTGACTCTGGTACCAGGTTAGGTTTAGGCAACAAAAGTACTTCATTATAACTTGACTCGCCAAAAGGTTTGTTACACAGAACCATCTAAAAGCCCTCACTGGGGACAAAAAAATGCTTGGCAAGTGATTGGATGAAGCATACGTCAGTCACACTCTTGACGAAGCCAGTAGGGAGAAAAGCGGAAACAGCTTTTCTATGGAGAAAAAGCCTCCATTGCCGTTCTTTGAAGAAATACTCTATTGTTGTTTAGACACAAACGCATTACTTGGAGCCTGACAGGATCAATTTCCGGCTTGTGTGATCTTGCAACATCGTGGGAATCGAGCTGCAGTGCAAAGTAAACTTGGTTGGGTTGAAGAAAAATATTGAATTCGTAAATATGTACATGTGGCGATAAATTCAGTGCATACGTTATGAAAGAAACTACTGTAAAATAAGTCTATGTTGACTTTGTTTCACACAAACAGCGGTCTCCGGGGTGAAAGTCCTTTGACCCGTCCAAACTGCCGTCACACCCACAATGCGTGGACTCTCTCGCACTTTAAACTATGTCCCCTGCTCCGAGCGTCTTATGCTGACGCTGAAGGGTTTTCACTGGAGTTGGAAACTGAAAGCGCGGTGCGTCTCATACAGACGGTAAAGGGTGCCTCGGTGCGTCGGTGTTTTAAGAGATGGGAGTGAGAACGGCTTGAAAAAGGACAATTAGAGACCTGACACACCAATGTGGAACGAGACAAAAATAAATAGCGTATGTAGCAATCCACGGACCCTCTCCATCCAGGGTCTCACCCAATCTCTGACCCCTTTTTCTTACTTTTTTTTGGGAGACATTTTCAGACCAAATTGCACTGCATCACAAAAAAAAAAAGTCTGTCTTTTGTACCGTATTTCTCAGCTAGTTCATCAGGTTTAGTCCCAAACTCGAGTGCACCGATACCTCACAGAGCAGCTACACACACACACACACACACACACACACACACACAAGAGCAGAGATATTTCAAATGGTTGCCATGACGACGCACAGCGGGAGCGGAAGGAAATATGCAGGATCGGTGGTTCATCCGGACAAAATACAGTAATTCAAAATGAATAGCAGCTTCTATCTTCCAGCGCCTGGCTGCTGCTGTTCCAGTGGCCTCGGGGGAGCAACGGATACCAGAGCACCAGCTGATCGATGTCTCATCTCTGCCGGGGCTTATTTATCTGAATGGGTACAGCTTTTTTGGCTTCGGTTGAGGCTTCCACACCTTCGAGTGGCTATATAAACACTGCTCTCTACGGAGGGCCCGGCTCAGGAGCTCCTACAGGACCATAACAAATCCTCACACCTCACATAGAAACCCAACACGCTGCACCTCCACTATTGGAAATTGTTGAAGGGATAGTTGCTGCATTCATTTTCAATTGATCGAGAGTTTTTCTTTCCCGAAAGAAGCTGGTGTGTTTTGGAAAGAGACGCCCTTCGCTTTGGTTCCCTCTCCGTCCGGTTCCCCATCAGCCCCCCTTCGCTTCACCCCATGGCCTCCATCCACCAGCTGTCGGACGGGAGCGCGGAGCCTCGGTGGAGACGGACAGACAGATGGACGGGAAAGCAAGAGGGAGGAGGCAAAGGGATGGATGGGAGGAAGGAGGAGAGGGAGTGAGGTATGACCCATATAGCGGAGCCTGGAGTATTTATAGAAGAAAGTGTCCTAATTGGCAAGCCCCTGGGACAGCAACAGCACTGCACTGGTACCCTACTCCTTGTCCTTCACCTCCTCAACCTTCCCTTCTCCTTGGCCTTCGCCCGTCTCCTGCCACCTCGTCCTCCTGTCCTCTTCCACCTCCTGGAATTTGTCTTCATCGCTCTTTTCTGCTCTTCCACATCAGTGACCTAATCTACCTCTTCCCCCCTCCTCCCCCCTCCTCCGAGTCTCTGCACCTTTGCTCTGGCTCTCTTCAGTCGCTCATCTTCAGCCTCTTGCTGCTCTTCGTCTTTGTCATCTCTACTCCACCTCTAACTTCTCATCCCACTGGCTTCCCCGTGCCCCATCCCCTCTCTCTTTCCCTCTCACATCAAGCTCAAACTGTTTTCTGCTGACATATTCTTGTATCTCAGTGACTTCAACCTCCTTTTGATTCCACAGTTTCCATATATTGTCCACTTGAAACTATTGTTATTTCATATTAAATTGTGTTTGAATTGTAGAATGAGTGTGGTGATATGGCAGTGTTATTTCAGCCGTGTCGTACAACCAAACAAAGTTTTGAGGCATATTTCCTTTTCTAATCGTAATCCTCAGAACTCCATGTACGGAGGTTTGTGTGGATGGATGTTTCAAACAAACACAGAGGAGACTGGTCTTCATGTGAAACCAAAAAGTTGAGGTTTTAATTTACGTCTGTGTCTTCAATAATCAAGCATTCTGATGTTTTTACTAAACATAATCAGGTTTTGTTTTGTGACAGTCCACAACATAAACCAAGTGTTTTAAACTGTGAACCGTAATCCAGGAGAACAAATGTTTCCTTCGAAACGTAATCGAGAAAGTTTAGCAACATGGGAACATCATTTTTTGGGCTGTACTGGAGACTTCTTCCACAAAATTAACTTAAAAACACTGAACAAGTTCCATGAAAAGAGGAATATCAGTAAAACGGTGGTAGTGAAGTTAAAGAAACCCAAAATGAATGATCACAAGGGGCTTAACCCTAAAACTAAACGTTGTAAAGGTTGAAAACAATAATAAACTCTGGAATATGGATGGAAGGACTCACGTAGGAAGTATTCGGAAGCATCCGCCACATAATCCGCATCCTCGGGGAAGTGATCTATCTGCTTACACATGCCTTTATAAGAACCTGCGTGAGAGGAGGACAGAAAAGAGAAGGGAGGCCTCGTTAGGAATGCACTCAGAGCTCTTCAGTAATGGATACGACAGGAGAAATTAAAACAGTTTATAATGTGTGTATAAGGAGAAAGGTCTCAGAGAAAAAGTACGGGAAGAAGAGATGAAGAAAAGGGGGCGGGGCATAAAGAAAGAAAGGTGCAGCGGGATCTCATAGCACGCCACATTTAAGCACACTCCACGTGTCCTGAAACGCACTGAAAGCAAAAGGTGTCATTAACAACATAACGCCGTTGATCTGAAACAGTCGCTGTTATGTGGAGGCAACAAATCGCCTCGTTCACAGAAAACAACACGGTCCAGGAGGCCGCTGTCAACGTGGATTCATTTGTCACATAAAGACTTTAGTGACGGCACTGTGGGAGTTATTTTAACCATCTTTTTCCTAAAAGTAGTTCTGTTGTCTGAACCTAACTGAAGTATTTAGGAAAGACTGAACGCATGTAACGAGAGGAAACATGACGTGTGTTGCTGACTGTCATTTAAGATATCAAACGAGGAGACGTTGGTTTGTTTGACCCCGTTTGCTCTTCCTCACTTGCTCTGAGCGCCATTTTTTCATCAATAGCATATTCACACAACATTCATTATCACATTTACAGTCAGTACGGACTGGATGGCGTGAAATGACGCCAAAAGCAAGAACGCCGTTGTGATATCACGCAAAAAATACACGTGTGTGTAATTCACACAGCGTTCTGGTGACGCCAGGCTGCAAAGGCGAGAAAGCAATAGAGGAAGGAAAGAGGAGGAGAAGGTTAGAGGAAACATCTGAGACAAAAGAAAAGGAGAGGACGGGAGATTTGTCAACAGCTTTGAAGGAAACCCGTCAGAGGACAGAAGGCGACAGACAGAAGAGGACGAAGACGACGGGGGGACGTTTAATCTAAACGCCTCGACAGAGCAGGTGGGAGGGTGAGGAGGAGAGAGCGCAGCAAAATGCAAATGAAAGAGAGGACGAAAGGAGAGCTGATGGTGCTGCTCATTAAGAAGAATTGTGTGTGTGTGTGTGTGTGTGTTTAGCTTGGTTCAGCTCCAGTGGTAATTGTATGCCCTCCCAAACCACTGCAATTAAATAGGCCCTTGTTAATTGGCGATTGAAGGACGAAAGACTAGCGCCCGGCTTTAAATGGGCATCGGTTACACACACACACACACACACACACACACACACACACACACACACACACACACACACACTGTAGCATCAACCCTATTGTCAGCAGTCTCTCTCACTCATCGCTGTGAGCGAGCACTTGAGGCTAAAGTTTTCCAATATGTTTTGTATTTCCATCATGACCACAAAGAGAACGAGCGATGTCACACTGAAGCTCAACACATGACAAGTGGAAAGAGGAATGATGACAGGACTGCACAACAAGCCTGCTTAATATTTACATATCTTTAATACACCACAGCAAATAATCGGGCGAACAAAGCGCTTTTCATCAGCTAGACTTTGATCGATGCATTAGAGATACTTCGCCGGCAAGCGGCTCGGAAAGCTTTCAGCGATGCTTTCATCTTTTCATAATTTCGGTGTGAGCTCTGTGTCTCCGGAATCTGTTGTGCAAATGTGAGCGATGCTACAAAGAGAGAGAGAGAGAGAGAGAGAGACTTGAATCACGCCGTGCGTTCTCGAGAAGCTCTCGGTCGACTGTGGAAATAAAGTGCTGACGAGCAGAGGTCTCTCAGGTGATGCAGTTCGCCCTCCGGTGGACATTCCAAGCCTTTCAAAAGACTGACTCATCAGTATTAGAACATTACATCATTGTTCAGTTTGGAGATGATGCTGTTTATGAATAGCAGGATCTTCAGTTGTTCCTCTCAGGTCCTGTATGACGCTAACTGCAGTTAAAGGAGCACTTCACCCACGTTTTTGAGGTTTCAGTGAAGATGCATGCGTTCAGGAGTTTGTAAACAGATGTTTTCATATAGTTTTTGCTGCAATTCATCGAGACTTTTCTGTTTTTTCTTATTATTTGATCATCGTGGAGGCATGAGAGAAAAACAAAGTTTTCTCCAAGAATTCAAAGTAACAACGTACCACTGCTACAGATGATCATTTTGCGATTGAAGTATTGTTTTAATATCATGGCAATGACGTGTCTGAGACTCTTATTAACCAGACGTACAGAATGTGGAGGCACTGGAAGGTGCACGAGCCTGAACTTTAGCCCAAAATAAGGTCCCATTGAAAGAGTGTGGAGGCTCGTTAAGTGTCAGTGATAAGAAACAAGGAGGAGGAGGAGGAGAGCAAACCTATTTTGGGTTTTGGGGACACTCAGTGATGGTTGAGCTGATTAGAGTTTAGTTTCAGACTTCACTTTATGACGACAGTTCGGAGATGAAATTTATAATCGTTGCCATTCGATTAAGTTGTTGCCTGATGTCCCCACAAGGTTTATGTTAAACATTTCTTACAACTGAAACTGGGCCAATGATGGCACAGATGTGAGCAGGAGAAATAATCAAAGACAAGAGGGGCCAAAAACATCCCCCAAACACACTCATTGGGGTGTGCAGCATTTATAATCCGGTTCATCCTGGTTTCTAGTGCATGGCCACAGTCCAGGTGACGTTTACCAGGCGTTAACAAAACACGCATCAACAATGTTCTGCACAGTTTATAATACTTGTTGCTGCAGTCTCAGCAGCTTCCATGTTTTCCTCAAGTCTCCATCACATAAACGCTGCATTAAATACGTTTCATATCAGCTCGTCTCACGCTTGCAGAAACGCACAATGCTTCATAGTTAACGTTGTGAAAGTCTTGGTCAGGTGGAGTCAACAAAACTACTATTGCTACTTCCAAACAGATCACGGATTGTGTTCAAATAATATCGTAACATAACTAACTTTTTTACAAAACAAGCTTAAAGTCAATATGAACTTTTGTTCTCACAAGTGACATGAACTGCGGTCTCCTGAATGAAAGTCCTGTGTTTGTTTGACCCGTCCACCCACCACCACCGCTTCCACCTTCCCCGAGTGGACTTTCTTGCTTGTGATACCCGTTATTATACCACGTGACTTTCAGTAACGGTTGCTCGATACACTATACGTCACTTGACCGAATGCAAATCAACGTATCCGTGGTTTGCAGCCGACTGGGCTGACTTTCTTTTACCATTTTTGTTGATTTTGTCTTTGCACCAATTTTAAAATAAAAGAGGAAGACACATTCATTCATATCATAGCGTGCATTTACTCAGTCTTTTTTCACTGTCACCACTGAAGATTCTGTGTAACTGTGGAGCTTTTAAACTGTGTTCAAGCGTAGAAACAAGAGCACTGGCTCATCCAGTTGGGAGTTACCGTTCCTGTATGAATCTGTTCATATGACTTCTCTTAGTTTCTCAACCACCTGACACGCAGTAACGTAAAACATTCAAAATGGTGTCCGTTGTGGTTGCTAGGAGATGTGCAAAGTAGAAGGTACAGTAGACTGTTGTACACATCACTGCCTCAACTCGTAGTAATAATTCTTCCCCAGATCAGCCTTTTGGTCTTCAGTCTTTATTTACTGGCATCTCCACATGAAGATCCCACTTCATGTCAAACACATCAATTCACACACTCCATCATCTCCCTCTTTCTCCCTCTCTCCCTCCAACACATGCCCTCCCACGCTGCAGCACAAGCACATGTAATCTGGAATTGCATTTCCCCTCTCTCTCTCTCTCTCTCTCTCTCTCTCTCTCTCTCTCTCTCTCTCTCTCTCTCTCTCTCTCTCACATGCATACATGTGCGTGAACCCCCGAGGACCAGATTCCCATTTGAACTGAGCTGGCAGCTCAGCGCTCCTCTCTCTCCCTCTCTCTCTCTCTCTCTCTATTCTTTTTTCCGCAATTCAAATTAAGAGCACACTTTATTGTCTCGACAGGAACAAAACCTGTGCAGCGTTACGTCATCGTCTGAGGTGCACCGACGATGCCGACGTTAACAGATGGCCAGAAATCATTAAATGGAAGGTTTCTGCATGATTAATGAGTATTTCATTTTTTTTACTACATTTTAGTTGTAGTTTTCCGGGTGTTGTTCTGATATGTCACATGTCTACGGAAGAACAAATAGTCTTACTACAATCAGCTGCTTATATCTGTGTTGTGATTTTGTGAGGTATGAGGTCTGAAAATGAGTCTCAACTAGCAACTAGTCTTTATGCTATGATTCAGATTTCACACTTTCAGTTTGCCGTCCACACTGACATGCTTCTGGAAAAACTCTTCGCTCATCTTTTTTCTTTGAGCGTACAACAAATATATGCACTGTCGTCATAATATTTCGGGGTGATTTATGCGTGACGACTCATAATTAGGGCTTACTGGGACACTTGAGTACAACGGAGCCATCATTAATGTAATTAGAAACACCTGTGGTGGGACAATTCAACATGTCTTCAAAACACACATACAACCCTAACCTCTACCGGCCTAAACCTAACCTAACCCTAAAGCTAACCTAACCATACCCAAACCTTACCGTAAAACTAAACACACGGGAACCATAACATAACCTTACATTAACCTAAATCTAACTTAATTTTATCTAACCTAACTCTAACCTCCACCTAAATTTAACTATAAACTTACGTTAACCTTAACGTAAATCTAACCCTCACCTTAAACCTAAGCATAACCTTACTCTAACCTAAACTTAACCTTAAACTTACGTTAACCCTAACCTAAACTTAACCTCACCTTTAACCTAAGCATAGCCTTACCCATATCATAACCTAAATTTAACCATAACTTAACTTTAAACCAAGTTTTTATCCTAAAATGTGATAATTTGCATGCCATTGTCTCCATTTTGTCCAAAAAAAAGAGGCTGGTCCCCACATCGTGACTGTGTAATCAAGTTTATGTCCCCACAAGATGGATAAAACATCCTAACACACACACACACACACAGGTGCTGTCAATTACTCAAGCTGATTACTCAAGCTGACTTGTGCTAAAGTTGACGTTGAGTGGAGTGAGAATAGGGATTATAGGTCACTAAACTTCGTAAGAATCATAAAGGGATACGTTATCCTCCCCTAACAGGTGCATTAACATTGACAGAGGTGAAGGAGATGACAATCAAGCACCATCTGTGCAAGAGGTCTAACACCTGTGATACCACACAAATCCAACCGTCATCACCAACTTGCTGTTCATCTACATGATCTGCAAATATATTACAGATCTTAAAATTACCAATGTTTTTTTTGTACATTTTGAAATAATTTGGACAACTACTATTTTTTTTGGAACCAAACGTTTTTTCAAGTCAAATTTTCCTCGTCTGCCATTAATTTCACCGTAACCAAAATCTGATCCTTGTAGAAAGAAAGCCAATACAAGCTGAACCATCCAGACTGTGGTAAAATACACACTTACAATAATCTAAACTAAGCCTAAAGAAGCAGATACCTTCAAAGGTTTAACTCTGGTGGTGCTGATCACATTTGTTAAACAACTCTACAAGCCTGGAGGAATAAAAGGGAAATAAAATGAAGTCATACTTTCTTATTATATGCAGTATATAGCATTTTACTGACAACTATTTCCAATCCAGTTATTGGCAGTTGTTTCATTGTTGTTTTGGGGTTAAATAGAGAACGAGGCAGATATGAGCAACACAGTTGTACTCGACAGCGTCTCTGTATTGTGGTTCTGGTGATAATCTACACTGACAATCTTTTTTGCGCATACAGAAACAAAACCTTTGTGTCTGTAACTGTATCAAATCCCCATCAGAAAAGAAACTCCTCTACCTCCCTCCCCCCTTTCTCCAAAGTTGTAATAACGAGGTGTCGCTCTTTCAAATTGCCCTGTTAAATTATACATCGTGCTTAAACACGTCGCAGATACTATTATTCTGTGAGCAACCTGCACCTCAGGGGTCAAGACAGATCCGTCACCCACTTATCCTCACAGCAAGCGGAGCCCCTGTGACTCTCCGCAGATGATTTAATACCAATCTGAAGAGACCCCGGTGACCCCCTCCCCCCCATGCTGTCACAAGCCAATCAGAGGCCTGCTTGTCGACTCACCTCATGGCTGTTAAGGATAAGTTAATGGAGTGTGATGAAACACTCGCAGAGATCCTTTTATGAAGTATTAACATCCTAACCCACTGTAAAAGTGTGTGTGTCTTCTTGTACTTGATACATAGTGAGGACCGTAACATTTTTACCACAGAGTGAGGACATTTTTGGACAATTTGGCCGGTCCTCACTTCTTCAATGGTCTGTTTGGGGATTCGGCCATGGTTTTAAGGTTAAGGTTAGAGTTTGGTTTAGGTTAGGGTTAGGCATTTAGTTGTGATGGTTAAGGTACAAGGGGCCAGGGAATTTCAATGAGGGTCCTCACAAAGGTAGAGCAGGGATGTGCGTGTGTGTGTGTGTGAATCAGAGATGTAATGTGAAGTACAAAACGCCCTCTTCTGAACCAGCACTGTGTTATGTAAATAATTGGCATAGCAGTCTTTGTTCTTTATGCTAATTATGGCTCAATCTATCTGTATGCTAAAAATGCCATTAAAGTAATCCCTCAGCTGCAAAGGTGGATGAACATCAGAGACCTCAAAGGAGACGTGTTGCACAGCAAATACGGCTATCAGCTGGGTTCAGGTGATTGCAAGTGTGATGCATAGAAAGTGTGGTCCTTTCTTTTCTCCGATCTATGAATGTTAATTCATCAAGGAGAGGATTTTCTCACGAGTGATGCTCTTTTTTTCCCACCTTTCATGTCTTTTAGGTTCCCCATCTGTACTAAACATGGACATCCAGAACCTCTTTACTGAATTCTAAACTGCCTCCAGTATTAAATCTTATACTAAAAGACTGGAGGGCACAGACGCCCCAGGTCAGAACTAGACAGAGAGGAACATGTTTGTGATCAGTTGGGCCACAGAGGTAACCCTATGCCTTCACCAGTCCAACAACCAATGCCAGTGGTTTATGTTCACAATCAGCCAGTGGCCCCGAAGGTCTTCAGCCCACATATCTTCCATCGCTCTATGACGTTATTATGGTGACATAAACCATAACTCTGTTGTTCTGTTGGAGATGAGGGGAGACTGTCTGCTCCAAAGTGCCCTGTCACAGCTAATCCACACTCATACTACAGAAAATACTATAAGAACCCATCAGAGGAAACTCCTGGTGCAGGTTATATAGTTTCAACCCTTTCAAGTGATTTATGATTATGGATGTTTCTATAAAGTGCTAGCATCTTGCCGGCACGACATCTGATGGTAAACGGTTGAAGGAGACTAAATTTAAAATTTTTAAAAGGACCAAGAGCAAAGAACAAGATCAGGATATCCCTGCATTTCACTGAGCCACTGTCCGATGAGAAGTGTTGTTTTAAATTGGTCCAGTATTGTATTTAGTATAAAAATTCGAAAACGCAATCTTATGTACATCCAATAAAAGTACTTGTTTTTGCCACTAAAAAGGTTGAGATTGTTAATATAAGTTTCTGACAAAATGTTGGAAATAAAACATTTTTTCTGTACCTTTCGCTCCATCCCGCCTCTTATTAAGTGACTTATGGACGTAAATTGAAATAAGTCAACATTTACTTCTTATTTCACAAGGGACACGGACAGCAGTCTCCTGGGTGAAAGTCATGTGTTTGTTCGACCCATCCAACAAGCCCATCCTGCTGCATTCTGCATCCTACTGACTGGAAACGTATTCATGATACATCAAATTACAAATATTATCCGGGAGAAAACATCTTTCCCTGGAAATGTAATTAAAAATGCAGTTTTGTTGTTTGGGAACATTGTTTTTCGGAGACCAGGCTGGCGCCCCTGACCATGACCTCCGTCCTTTCAATAATCCATCCATGACTCGACCTCGAAATGGTTGCATGACCTGATCTTTGTGATTCACATGTAATAAAACCTTTGCTTTAATCATTTGTAATCTCAGACCAAAAGGGAGACATCTTGGATGTGCCTTCCTCAGAACTTGAATGAGAGGATTTTCTTTTGTCTCTGTAATATATAACTAAAAGATCAAGGAATCATCCTGAAAGTCATATCCCTCCTTTTGTGATAGCTTTGTTGTCTCTTTATTGACTTCCCTTTAGTATTCATCGGGTCACTGTGCAGATATGTGGAAATGTAAAAAATGTAATTGAAATGATTTAAATTGAAAGAATACAATGAATATAAAATCCTAAATCAACTCTTCATGCATTTCAGGATAAAAGTGATGTGTTCCACGCCGACTGGAAAGTGTTCACTTCATTAAACGACTTCATTGTGAGCTGTATTTCATTTTAATCTTTGAACCCAGACAGCCCAATTCATTTCCGCACAATTTCAGAACACATCCGACAACGGAGAAACCTATTAACGATAATTGTAATAAATGTGGAATTAGATTCTCACACTACTTGCCCTAACTAATTTAGAGTAAGCAATTACTTTCCCTATCAGCAGGCATGCGCGTGTATGCACACACAACACATGAATTACTTTGATTTATAGTTCTGACAGGCAAAGAAAACTGCTGGGTTTTGCTGCTGAAGAAAATCCTCCATCCTGTCTTTTGATTCTTTTGAGACAGGGCAGCAGTGTGTAGTCAAGTGGCACAAAACAAGAAGCAGCTAATGTGACAGCAGCACAAATAAATGGCTGGTTAATTGTAATTTGGCAGGACATGAGCGGTGTAGTGGAGGGCACCAAAGAGGCCATGTGGTCAGAGACTATCCCGCAACCAGGTGTTCACACTTTCAATCCAAATGAGTTCATCACTGCTGAAATGAGTGACGCAAGCGTTGTAATGTGTGATGATTGCAAACAAAGCGGTGTACTTAATTTAGACATATCTTAGCTCAAATCTAAGTGGTTATTTCCATGTTTACATCACAATGTTCATCTTGAAATATGAGCAGTAGAGTTAGAAAGAAAACGTTCACGTCAGCCACGGAGTTGCAATACGGAATCGGTATTATCTGAGTATGGAGGGGAAGATATCGGATTAAATCACCAAATTTGAATAAAAACCGGTACATTTCAGATGGAGTATTGCTTTAAAGAAGACCCCCGTGTGCCCCTGGCTGTGGGGAATCTCGTCGTTCAAGTTCTCTACAAAATACATCAAAGTTGAAAATGAAAAATATGCATTTCAAGAACTCAACTTGTGTTTATTCTCAACAGCACACAACGAGCCGACCTCTCCGATGTCTCAGTGCTCTGGCTTCAGTCGTGTTTCTGCTGAGAGGAAACTACTGAATCTTAATGTACACGTTAGAAGCAGCGCGCTGGTCACTTAGATCTGCACTGATGTCATGTATAATTGAATATTGTTAGCATTACAGATACTGCGTCTGCTTTGTTCCCATCATGCATTATTCCTCTGTGTATCCTGCATTAGATCAGTCCAACAGTTGCAGACATCTCTTTTTGTTGCTTCCCCCCCCCAACATAAGAACTACAAGATCTCTCTTGAGTTGCATACACAAAATCAAACTTGTACTGAAGATGTAAAGTCAGGTTGTTGATGTTACCGGGTAACTTGCGAGAGCTGAAAAACAAACGGCAACAGAGCCGCTTCACAGTCGTTTGGCTGGTGGAGGTAGCACTCTCAAGACAAGAGTGCTACAACTTGGTGAGTGCACACTAGTCTCAAACAAGGGTTGCAGCTCTTCAGAACAACCTCGCTATTCCCCCAAAACAGGAACAGCAATCTGCCAGCTGTGGCAGGAACAAAAAAAAAAGCATTTTACCAAATCCTGACTTTTCAAATGACTACAACAACAACTGCACGGTGAAAACAGGATCGGTCTACATTCCAGTACACAGCGAAACACATTCACACGTCCACGAAAGATAGACGGTGCCAGAATCTTGTTGACGTAGTGACTACGTTCTCATAAAGACGACAATACGTTAAAGGACAAATATACCACATTCAGAGCGTGGGGCCCCATGGTTACAAATCTCACTGTAGAGTCCAAGACTCTGTCAAGACTTCATCATCACATATCATCTGTTAATAATAAACAATCATCTTTTCTTCATCTGACTTTTCTGTCCTGATTCAAATGGTTTTGTTGCCTTAACTTTCTTTTTAATATAACGTCGTCCCGAAAAAGAAGTTGTTCCTGGGACCATTCGTATCCCTGTATACAAAACCACTAGATTGCATTTTGTGACTATTTCCCGAACTACTGTGAGACTGTGTCGCCAATACCCGTCAACGGTCAATGCCGTCCTGACCGACAGCGTTGACCACAAGCGTCCTGCAGTTAGCAGCGGTGTTAGTCGCCATGTTGAGAGGCAATAGAAGTGCTCCCAATCTCTTATTATGCACCTTTAACACAATGACTCAAGGGAACGTTCATGCTGCATCAACCTCAAAGGGTCGAAATAAAGAGATTAAAAAAAGCCAACGCATCCTCGTACCAACAGAATACGTCTTCACCAATAATTCCCAAAACAGCATATATGACCGTTCTATTTAACAAGTGTCCTGTGTTTCTTTGACCCAACCATCCGCCCCAACCTCTCTCTTTCCACTACGTCACCTCATGATTACCGCGGCCGCTAGAGGTCGACGCTTAATACGTAAATATGGGTCGTAATAAGCTGCTTGCTCAGATGACCTGTACGGAAGTGGAATTGGATTCTACTCAGGAAAGAGTCAAAATGACGTAAAGGAAAATAAAACTTGAGATAAGTGGTACACAAGAGGGAGAAAGGACAGAAAGGGGTCAAACAATTAAGACAATTACAGCTGGTGAGCTGAAGAAGCCAGAGAGTTTTTAATGGAGGAGTAACAGCAGCCACCTGCAAACAACCACACTGTCCCCCTTTTGAGAAATCCCCCAGCTCTCTCTCTCTCTCTCTCTCTCTCTCTCTCTCTCTCTCTCTCTCTCTCTCTCTCTCTGGTCCCTTCGCGGCTCTATCCTACTTTTGTTTTTTGAAACTTTCTGCGATGTTTTCCTCCCCCTCCCGCCCTCGTTAATTCCTCTGGCACCGAGGGAGAAAGACAAGGAGTGAGAGGAGGTAATAAGAAAAGAGGAGCGAGAGAAAGAGAGACAGAAGAGATGTGAGAGACGGTGAGGTGACAGAAATGAAAGAATGTGTGAGAGATTCAAAAAGCTGACAGTGAACCAGCAAAGCTCATTGATAGACGGGGCAACAGATGTTTAGTCCTGCGTGAAGTCACACCAGGCAGCGATAAGTGGAACAGCTACCTGCCCTCATTCTGCAGCTCTACATCCCAAAATCAGAGAGCCAGAGATGTGATTTATACCACTGCATCATTATTCTGGCAGCTCATTAAAAAAGACAGAATAATTTGATACGGTCAGTTTTGGAGACACGTTTTCACCTTTAATCTCTCTGGATTTTCACTCAAACTTCCCCTTTAGTGTATTTGTGTTTGAATGAAGTGAAGAGTGTTATTCTAGAACAGCGTGATGGTGCACGTCGCCAAAATGTTCTTTTTACGAGTGACAGATTCAAACTGAAGCCGCCATGTTGTTTTTTTGGTTGAACAATTTCAGCAAACTGAAATAATACGAATATCTTTTGCATCATGTTTCTACCGTTCGACATGACTTCTTTGGTACGTATGAAGTCTTTAGAATCTCCTCCAGAACTTAAAATAAAGATACGTGCAACTGAGCAATGAGTGAACCAGTTTCATAAAGAAGCATAACCTTTTTCCAGCAGAGTACAATGCCGTAAGAGAATTGAATTTTCATGTTGGATTTCAATTTCAGAACCACGAATAAACACAAAACGGGTTTTCATTATCCGCTACGAGGGTCTGAGGACAGATGGTGTATGCTGTACAGATTTGTGATTTGAGATATTAAGATATATGAATAAAATTGACTTGACTTGAAAAACAGAACATGGTCAACATGTGCACTAAAAGCATTCCTTTTGCTATCGACTTTATCCACGTTTGTATTTGTGTGGCAGCTCATTTAGAGTAACAAACCCTGTCTCCTAGGAATTATGTTTATGTACTACTTTGTTTTCCCAATCATGTTTTGCAAGGAAACATGATTGCTGCCTGAATTATGTTCCGTGGCAACGTTTTTGCAAGAAGTGCTACATTAATGTTCCACACAGAAGTCGTGCAGAGAGGTGGTCGGGGTGCAGGACAGACGTCTCCACCGTCAAAGGGTTCAAATCATAAGTCCTGTTTGTGGTTAGATTTAAAGCTGTTTCTCACCGGTGCAATGCAAAAATGCTGCGCAGGATTAAAGAAAATCTGCATGGGAATTCTCCACGTGACAATTATGCACACCGAACAGAGCTAGCTGTTTCCCGTCTTTGAGCTAAGCTAACTAACCAGCTGTTGGCTGTAAACTTACGCAAGTTTCCTCCTAAAAAAGAGCCTGTGTCCACTCCACTCCACAAACACCCGTACAGACAGGGAATGAATCAATAATACTAATCTGACCAGGAAGTTGATGCTAACGCTAGCTGTTCTGGCTAGCCCCGTTACATCACCGACATATAACGAGTCCGTTGTTGTGTTTTTTGTGCAATATTGTTAAACAAATTGCTAAGACGTTTCCCTATTTTGGCAACAAGCTAGCTGTGACCGAGAGGTGGTCAAGGTCAACATGGTTGTAAATTTAAATTAAACTAAACAAAAACGCCACAAAACTGCTTAGTATTGTTTAGTGAAAAACATCGTTGTTCGGCTTAAAATGACAAAAAACTCAACATGACTACTTGGACACTAACAGCGGTCACCCATTTTAACCCATTCACCACCATGACCTCTTCCTATGAGGACTTCAGCAGACTCAATATTAGTGATACGTCAAAATGCAAAAGTAATCCACGTCACGACATTTTTCCCGTAAAGCGTGATTCACGACGCAGTTTGATCGTATTGGAAAGTCGCTGTTAGGACCCAGGGCTGACTCACATATTTATTTGTGTATTCATGACCTGAAATGTGTGATTTATTTACAGACTTAAGAAGTTGAATGAAACAGCCGCTCGCGGTCGTAATGTCACACATTGCGCCACATTAAAATGCCTCCACGCTCCGGTGGGGGGGGAACGCCAGCGTAAATGGGTCAGAATCAGCCATTAGCTCATGAGGGTTGAGATGCGACTGACGAGGCCACGAGAGCGGGTAGACAGTGGGTCAACGAGCAATGAATCTCCCCCTCTCGCTCTCCCTTCTCCTCCTACTTCCTCACCCCCCCACCCTCCCTGCCCCACAGTGTGTCTGTGATTGCGTAACATTACTAAAGAAGCACCACACCAGTGAGCAGCATCGGTGGGAGTTGTGCAGGGAGCAACTGACCCAATATCTAATGAAAGAGAAGAGGGATGAAAGGGGAGGGAAATAAAGAGACGATAGAGAGGAGGGAGGGTAAAAAACGAGAGGGAGGGAGGCTAGAGGGGGGAGAGGAGGAAAGAGACAGAGAGGGGCAGACAATGAATTCAGGCAAAAAATAAGACAGGACATTTAAACTATAAATAACCAAGACACTAGTAGCAACACTGGTCTTCTCTTTCTCTCTTTCTCTCACTCCGTTCTTCCCTTCATCTTTTTCTAGGACCCCCCCTCCCCCTTTTTCCTCCCCATCAAATATCATCTCTCTCCTCATGCCTGCAACATCATTTTTAGAAGTAATTTATTTGCAGCAGTCAATCAAAGTACAAATATTTGTTTCTTTTCATATTTCTCACCATGACAAACATCGTCTGATTGTGTCTGATTGTGTCTCATTAAGTCTCATTTGACCTTAATTTGTTTTCTTGTTACCAATTTTGGACACCAAATCATTTCGATTAGATTTGTATTCATTGTTTTAGGTTTAATGTCTTATCTTCTGCATCAGACGACCAAAATGATTTAAAAATAGTGAAAGATATTTTAGAGAATATTAAGATATTTTGGTGATTTTATTGATTTTTTCTCCCTTTCACTCTGATAAGTAAGCGATGAAGTAAAATGAAAAAGGTAATACGTCTGCGTAAGGAGGAGGAGGACGGGTGGGTCAAACTCTGGACTTTCACCCAGGAGACCGGCGTTCGTGTGAAACCCAAACTCAACATTGAGATATTTCAAGTTAAAGAAGTTATGTAACAAGTTATTTTAACCTAAACCATGATCTTTTCTGCACTAAACCCAAGTACTAAACTTAATATATAAAACGTTTCTGTGATTTCGACGTGTACTCTTAACACATTATGTCACATTACACATTGAGTCGTACGTTGTTGTGGTCATTCATGCTACGGTTTTACTGAGTGAGACCCACAGGTCAATTTTGAGATCTTGGTCTATTTATCTTCAATAACGCGTCTTCTTTCAGACGGGAGGAAAGAAAACATTTATTTTATTACTTTGTCTACTTGCTTCTGTAGATTTCCCCTAAATTCACATATCATTGAGAGCCTCATTTATGCTACGTATTAGTAATAAAAACTAAACTTGTTTTATGGCTGTTGACAGTATTTTCTGATTTATGGAGTCATACAAAAAGATATTACAAATATCGTCAGTAAAAACCTTCGACTCTGGAAGAACTTTGAACCTGGCTTCATCCAATGTTCACTTTTATTCAGGAAATGAATGAAAATGAGCTCACATTGAATGAGAAAATGACTGAACGTTGTAATAAAAAACCAACAATTGCCTTAATTTAAGTGATCAATGAGGAAAGTTTGGTGGTGATAATTCATTTTCCCTTTTCCTAAATCAGACAAGAGACTCGGTTCCCCTCTCGTTGATTGGAGGGTTATTCACATCACCTGTTGTGTGGACTGACTCCTAATTAAGAACTGAGAGCAGCTCGGTGCGTGTCCCCTCTTGAATAATGCAAACCTTGTTTCAGTAGACATTGTCAGGAAGAAACTTTGGTCTTCAGGATTTTCTTTGCTGTCTTAACTTTTCTAATTGAGGCCGATTTCTGAGTGTTGTGAAACGTCCCTGGAGTGAATATTAAAGCGCTTCCACAGGCTTTGTTTATTGGTTCATTCCTGCTGAAACTCTCTTTAAACATATTTTCTTATTATCAAAGATGCATTTTATTATAACTGAGGAGGAGAGAAAGAGGCATTGTTTTCACTGTGAAGGCTCCTGTGGGATTTGTTTCTCCTCTCCGAGTAAATATTTCTGTGTTGTGTGTTTTGGGAACTGGTTGTTCTTCCCAAACAGCTGAAATCTGGAGAATCACAAACCGCCACATGGCGCTACCACATTGGGAGGTTTTGGCATCTGGTATTTTCCAGGCAGAGGTGGTCGAGTAACTGATACAACAAGTGGTAAATACCCTTTTATCTGAAGCAGTATTGCAGCATGGAGGACAAAGCACTGGTGTGTCATGATATAAAACCTATTTGTGTGTCTGCTCTTCTGATATCTGCTCTCATCCGTCTCTGTCCTCCTCCTCTTCCTCTGTGTCCGTATACCTCAGTCCTGATTCATCCTCCCTTCTTCTTCGTCTTTTTACCATAGCTGTCATCACACACTAGGTGTCCGTCCATGTGTCCTTATATCCTCCACCTTTTAAATTACACAGATTACCCTCATCCTAATTCATGAAGGGAGAGCTGACTGAGCGGTTTGGTTCACACATTCACACCCGGGAGCTTCCAAGTTCAAACCAGTCCTTCAGTGAGCAGCCTTCAGGTCAAGTGCTTCCCTCTCGCTGAAGGCAGGATGTGGGTGACGGAGGTGTGTGTGTGTGTGTGTGTGAAAAAACATACAATATATTTGTGTTCATGGCTGCAGCTGTGCATTTACACATCTGTGTTTATGTCCACGCAAGTACGAGACATTAGCTGCGGTCCACGGGGAAGCATGTTAACCACTGAGAGGAGGATTGGTAAGAAACCACCAAGAGCTGTGTGTGTGTGTGTGTGTGTCCACGCACATGCATGTATACACCCGCCTGTGTGTGTGTGTGTGAGGTGCCATTGAGTCAGTGGAAGGAGGGCTGGGGGGGGCTATGACTCATCCACTGCATGGGTCTCTCTCTCTCTCTCTCTCTCTCTCTGCATAGCAACGGCTGTGCAAAAGCTCATATAGGTCCATAGCAACCAGTGCTGGTAGTGTGGCGGCCCATAAACACTCCATTAATGGGTCGGAGGGATCCAGGAAATCATGTCGGATACACCGATCGATGAGCACGAACTACTGCGTCAACTCAACATCGATCTCATGTGCAGTTCTTTTCCGTCACAACACAACATACATTTTTGACTGTGGAAGCAACGATTCATATTTCTGTTCTCACACAGCGTTCGTTGCAACATCTCATTTGTGTGCGAGTCCACGTGATCATGAACCAGGAAGTATAAAGAACGCAAACAGAAACCCAGGAGGCCGCTGTTCGTTCCCCGTGTAACACAAGACGTGAACGTCGCTTTATGTTCGTAATTGTTTCAACCCGAACGACGATCTTCTTCCTGAACCTAACTGAGTAGTTTCCTGTGAAGACGGAATTTTTTTCATTCATTTTATCAACGTTCATCATGATGTTTTAGTTTCAGGCCCACAATGTAAATATCAACGTTTCTCCTGAGTAGCAACCTGAGAGGTCCAAAGTCCGATTCGACGCACCGAGTTTAGAACGGACAGAAGTCGTTGATCTTCACCAGTTCTTCATAGCAGTTTCATTGTTTTGGCCTCTCCTCTCATTCTGAATGATGTTATGTTCTGGTTGTGAAGACAATGATGTATATATAAAGACATCGACATGATAAAACGGGAGACACTCACAATCACAGGTCCCACTGTCCAATAGTGGCTAAAGGCTAGCTCGTTGCTAGCATTGCCGGTGATAGATGGGACGCAATGCTGGTGGAAGCAGCTGATGCTTCCGTAGTCGTACGTTCATGTTTTGTGAGCACAGGTTGGGATTTTTTTCAACTTTCCTGCTGTGTCGACAACATTAACTCTGACTAAGAGTCAGTCAGAGCGGCGTCAGCCATCAGTCCTCCCGCCTCACCTCTCCTCGCTTCCCCTCATTACAGATGTTGCTCTCGTTACAGATGTTGTTTGGAAAGCTTTCTCCCGCACACATCCACAGCTCGCCGTCCTCTTCCTCCCTCCTTCGCAGATGTTGTTTGGCACCCGTCTCCTTCTCTGTCTCCTTCCCTCTCTTCATCCCCACCCTTTCACTCCACCTCTCTTGCTACACCTTCTCTTCCTCACCAGACTCTGTTTGTCTCTCCATCTGCTGTTTCCTCTCCTCCCTCGTTCCACCCTTCACTTCCTCACCACACACATCCAAACTCTCTATTTCCCTCCTTGTTCTTCCTTCCTTCCTTCCCTCCTTCCAGTCCTCTCTTCCCTCCTCGTCCCGCTTCCTTCCCTCTCACCCTGACCTCTCGCCCAGATGTTTTTTGGACGAAGACGTTTAAAGGTTTGTGCAGGGTTATATGTTTAAACCCTATCTTAGCCAGCCTATGGGTTTCAGGGTTATTGATTTGAGGCAATAATCTGTATTTGTTAGTGTCTGGAACATGGAAGGAATCTGGCCTGAAACTCTGCTCTTCTGGTTCACTCTGATCCCTCGTATAGGTTGGGAGTGTTATGTATTCCGATACAATTAACCAGTAAACTAAACCAAGAGTCA
Organism: Anarhichas minor; assembly: GCF_050575085.1. Lineage (NCBI taxonomy): Eukaryota > Metazoa > Chordata > Actinopteri > Perciformes > Anarhichadidae > Anarhichas > Anarhichas minor. Next base: position 1,447,081 of record NW_027466560.1, on the reverse strand, counting down.
AACTATTAAACTTTTGGATTACGTCAATTCCAAATATGTAAAAAAAAAAGGACGAGAGAAACAGAAACATTACTGAGTATGTAAATCAGAAAAGGGGAACAACTTTATAATAGAGTTCACGTTCTGCCTTCCAGCTGTGAACATGTTCTCATCATCCGAGGACTCCAATCATTTGACACATCAACCTGATTTTAACAGCAGCAGCTCTCAAATGAATTAAGTTAAATTAACTGGTTTGTCCTCTTTTATCTTTGCAGAACCAGAACTATGAAGCGGTTCGCTCATTTCAGTGAACCGTCTATTCACGCTGGGGAAGACAATAATCTCGATTACCTGGAAAGTGCTAACTTTTTGTATTTTTCAGAGCGTGCCGTTGTCAGATGGCAGATGTCAGAGGAGAGACAGAGGACACGACAAGCAGCAAAAGGGCACGGGCTTCGAACCCCCGTTGCGCTTGTGGTGAGAACTCAGCCTTGAGTTTAACGATCTGGACGTCCCAGAAACGGATGACTTGCTCTGTAATTTCCACCCAGTAAAAGTGGTATCTTCAGTACACGACGCCGCTCCGTAGACATGCTTTTAGCTTTATTTAGCATCAGCTGTTTTCAGGTAAAAAGCTAAAAGATGAGACGTCACAATTTATTGTCATCGCCCTGATTTGGAATAAATCTGTTATTGCAGGTTTAAGTCCAAAGTAATCTGAGTTGCTGAGGAATAGATCAGACTCGATATATTTTAGGGTATCGAACCAAAATAACCAAGTAGTGTCAAAACTTCTTCAGTCAAATAACCGCTGTAATCCAAGTTGATTTCTATGCTTTCGCCAATCACCGCAACCGTTCTTCCTTGTAATGTTGTTGTGTGATTGGTCCACAACCAATACAGCCAGGAGGCTAGCAGCTAATGGTGCTAACAGAGACAGCAGCGCGGCCCCTTGCATCATGCATGTAGTGAGTGCATATCAAAATGTCCAGGTTGTTATTTGTAAGCAAGACATCACTTTAGTAGAACACTGTGACAGACATTTGTCATTGTTTTTGACATATTATAGACCAAAAGATTGATTGAATAATCAATAGATTAATCAGCCTTCAAATAGGAGCTGAGAGCGAGAAAAGTACAGAAGAACATAAAGAAACAAAGATTCACGACGATGAGAAAAAGAGATGTAGATGATATAAAATATGTTTTTGTGCTAAAAGGGTTGAATATGATGGATGAAAATATATAAATATGCAATACAAGTATTGCAATACTTCAGTGTATTGTCCCAGTGTGTATCTGTGCAATACACAACAATATGAAACGAATTGTAAGTCAAACGTTCTTGTGCAAATATGCAAATGTTATTTTTGATTTGTATAATTTATCTTAAGTTTGTTTTATATAAAGTTCTCTTCATCACTTCAAACAACTATACATGTAAAAAAAGAGTTTCCTCACTTTTGACACGTTTGATTTCCAGATGTTGAAACGATATAAAGAGCGTCGAACAAGACGATGATGATTACTCATCCACAACACTAGTGAAACAACGGATAACATCGAATCACCAAGGTGTGATTGTAGACACTGATACTGTTCCACTGTCTCTCTCTGTCTGTCTGGCTGTCTGTCTCTCTGTCCCTCTCTCTCTATCTGTCTGTGGGAGGGGTTTAAAGTGAGGGGGGGGGGGGCATCCAGTATTCTGAGTAGCGCCTCTCTGCAGCTCTCGCCCTCCGGTTCCTTCATTTAAGAAAAAAAGCCAACGGCTGCAGAGTTTGGATCCACCGAATCCCCTCCATCCATCCGTCTCTCTTTCCCCTCTTCATCCTCCTCCTCCTCTTTACCTCTCGCGTTTCTTCTCCTTCCCTCCTGTCGTCTAAACTATCTGAATATTCAACAAACGCCGGAGCGTCTCACAACAAGCAGGAAGGAACTGCGGGCAGCGGGGGAGGGGAGGGTGAAATGCTTAGAAAACAAAAACAACAAAAAAACGTTGCCCCTCCTAAAGTTCATAAACTATTTAGTTCCGTAAATATGTTGAAACCGAGAGGCCAGCCTTTAGCCGTGTTTCACTACAACTTCAAAACACTTTCTTATTCAGCGGCAGTGGAACATTAGCAGAATAATTCTCATTTAATATCACAAAGAGCATATTAAAACACCGAGCGGAGTTTCTCTCACGATCAACATTTAAACTTTTTAATGGGATACCTTTTCATGGATGAGTTGTAATTATATTTTATTATATTTTTCACCATATGACCACGTGAACTCAAACATTTTGAACATATATTTCAATGTTCCAACTTTAGCCCGACCAATAATGAACTTGAGACTACAATATGTGAAATGTTTTGATGAGGATCCCTTAATGTATTTATATATATATATAATTATGACCTAAATATGTAATGTGGTGGACATTTTACAGTGGAAAATACATTTGCCGTGTCCTCTGTTCAATGTTTCATTCAGATTTACTTTGGGCTTTTCTGTAGAGCAATTTCTTGTTACTTACCAGCCAACATAAAAGCTGATAATTATAAATAATACGAGCTAATATCAGCTGATATATTGCCCCCTGCATTGCATCAGTCTACTTCTATACGACATTGTTATATCAACCAGGTAAACGTCAAGTTATGTTGAATGCAACGCCAAATCAGGTGTGCATTAGGACAATGTATTACAGCTATATTGTGATATGAACCTAGATATTGTCTTAGATTGTGGATGTTTTCTTTTCCTGGTCTGCATTGCTGTAAAGTTGATGTCATTTTCTGAACAAACCAGACTGTTCTATCTGTTTTATTATTTGTTTTTAACAACTTAGTTATCATATCAACCTGGAGCTATATGACTTTACCAACCCTAGTTACTGTGATCGGAACAGGAAGCAGTAAGAGGCAGTTGGTGTGGTACTTGAGATTATCGGAAAGTTGCTTTTTTGAATTTAAACTGTGTTAACTTTTAGCTAGGGTACACTTCACGGTTTGTGTTACCCGGTAACAATTAATACATTTTAAAAAAGCGATAACTTCCATTTATGAAAATGAAGCCAATAAATAATGGGCAAGTGCCTTACACGTATACGCCGTCTCTACGTCACTCCTCCTCAGTCCAGATACGGTCACTTCCTGTTCACTGGTTGCAAAACCAATGGGGGACGACTATCTCCACTTCTTCTATACAGCTTATAGTCTGATCAGGGTCTTACTAATTCAGCATCAGGGTTCAGTCTTTTAAACATTACGATGAATTGACTGTTGGCGAAACATTGAAAATGATGTCTGTTGTGACATCTGTTTGGGGCATTTTTCCTGACTGTACATCTTCAACAGTAAGTCTTCACAAGAAGAGAACAGCAAACAATCTGGAGCTTCACAACACTCTGAAACATGTGATGCTGTGAGAGAAGTGACACTCCGCTGTACAGTGAGCAGATGGCCGACGACCTGTGTTTTAACAGTCACTTCATCCACAATGAGGTTTGAAAATAATGATCATATAGGCACACAAAGATGTGTCCCTTACTCTCACACGCAAACACACATTAACTGCAAACCTGCGCTGAATAAAAGTTGTTTTCTGCGTGTGTCACCTGCCCGTCAGCATGTCTGAGCGGAGTTACAAAACAAACAAACAAGCAGACTAGCCGGAGGCCATTTTGTGTCCACACGCTGCCGTCACTGCACTGACCTGAACTCAAAACTCCGAGAGGCTTCGGGAAACTGCTGAATCGTCTGACTTCATTCTGACTCGGCTCGTGCGCTCCGGTACCTGCTGTGGGGGAAGAAGCTTCCTGTTCTCTCCAAACGGCACGGTCACATGTCGTCAGCCGCTTTGCATGAGTGAGCTGCATCGAGCTTGCACATCAGAATCACGTCATATGAACTGGGTCCAAGTAAATTACACAGGAGGGCGTAAAGGTTTGATTTAAGAACGGTTGTTTATTTTTACATAATAACAGCAGCATAATAGGGAAAAAAATAAATGCTTTGTAATCTTCTGTATTGAATGATACTTTCTGAGTTCTCTACTTAACTGCCTTACTTTTGACTGATCTTCAATTTTGTCATCTTTTAAGGACAATATTTGTCTGAACTGCAAAATATAAAAATAAAGAAGACTTTTTACCCCAACAATTACCAAACACCAAAATCACCAAATAAGGAAGTTTAGCCGGTTCGCAACCGTGTCTCCGACAAAAATACATTCTTACGATGATTCAACGGAAACTTTTTTTCTTGGGGATTACGGTCGCAGTTTCAAACAAAGATAATGTAAATAGAAACAAAACTACCTGGTTATGTTTAATAAAACGTCATGGTTTGTCTTTATATACAGTAAGTACGTTTGTTACTTTATTTAAGATACAGATGGAACTTAAAGTAAGTCAATGCAGACTCTTTGGTTTCACATGGGACACAATCAGCGGCCTTCTGGGTGAAAGTCCGGTGTCGACCCACCAATCCACCTCAACCTCCTCCGTATGTGAACGTCTGAAGACTGTGATTACAAATTTATTCGTGATATACGTCAAAAACAAACATAACCGTATAAAGTAGCTTTAACAAATAATATTAATGGAATAATGGATGAGCAATGCAAGCTGTGTTTTTCTGCAAAAGACTCGATCTCATTGTTACGTTTACACACTAACACCACCTGCCCAACACAACCACAGTCTTTTTCTGGGTCATTGAGCAGCTGCAATTGATCACCGAGTGGTGAAAAGTGTCCGTAACGGATTCACTCTACAGATCTCATCGCTCTATGGATCTCCTGCAGGGTGAGACGAGTACTGCAGGAATGAAGTGCATACTGACCAACAGAAAAGTCGCTCAAACAACTTTTTCAGCGCATCCATGTCTTCACATGAAAGACTGCCGAAGCACAGAAAAAATGAAATCACTCTGCCTTGGATATGTGTCTTGCTCAAAAATAAATAGGGACTTCTCAACTCATGAATGTAGATGAAACTATTAGCAGCTTCACCTGAGACCCTCTACAAGCACAACAGGCTACGTAACTCTTTTGTGATAGAACGGCCTCAAGCCAATTCATGCAAATTACAAAATCTAAATAATGGTATATTTTATCTCTTCTGGCTCCGTTTCCTCTAAACCATTTCCTCCCGGTACACCAGCCTTTGCTCCGTGACTGTAGCACTGAAATTAGAAAGGCTGGAAGATATGACGGATTCATTCAGGAAAACACTCAGTTGGTAATTAAAGTCATCGTTGCCTACTTGCCTTCTTCACCCTGCTGAGAGGTAGCGAGTGTGGACAGAGCCACAATTGACAAAACAACTGCATTTAGAAGCAACTAGCATCCTATTTGAGAGAGAAAAGATATGCAGAAGAAAATAAACGTTATTGAAAAAGGTCATAGATGGCTACAGGTACGATTTGTCAGGAAGCCTTTTCCGTCCAACTATTACCGTCCACTTCAGAGAATCAACCCGGCAAACTTCGCATCATAATCTTGTTTCCACAACATTTATAGCACTGTCACTCAAAAGCAATGGTTAAAGCTACGACTATCAGCTATGAAAATGAACATTTTCTGATTGCTAATTGAGAAGCTAAGTTTTTATTCTTCACCTTCAAACAGTCCTTTGATTATACGTGGTCCTCACAAAGGTAGTAGTACAAGAACACACACACATATTTGCACAGAATCACTGGTCAACACACAGAAGGCAGATGTAACGAGGGCAAACTCACAAATGCAGCCGTCTCTCCCACACTGAGGAGTCACTGCGGACCCCCAGTCATTAAAGGCAGACACCAGAGTTCATCACAGCCTCCTTAATGCTGCACAATTACCGGTAACGGGAGTTAGCCACATCTGCCGCTCAGCTGTAAACTCATTCCACACCGACCATAAAAATCTGATCAATCAAAACGATGACATCTGGGCGCCTCTCACAGAGTTTACCACCAGATTATAGAGATTTATGTTTCCGCAGATTGTTTTTTTTTATAGTTTATTGATTCAATGGTTGATTGAAAATGATAATGCACCTGTACGCCTGCTGATCTTCACTGATAGAGATCTCTATAAAGCTACCAGGTGACATTAACCAGTGAGAAATGAGTCCTGAACTGAAAAGTTGGATCACCACAAGAGCAAATGTAGCCTGTGGAAATAACAGACAATACAAGTTGTCATCATCAACTGTTGTTGACTACAGGCAGCTCAAAACAGAAATATTAAATGACAAGGATATTATTCAAAAAAGCTACTATCCTTTTCTAAACAGAAGCCACACAATGCGAAGACAGGCATGAGTTTGTCTTTCTTCTGGATGTTCCTAGTTTACGTTGGCTCTTTATTCAGGCTGTGCTCATACACGGATTTCGGTTGCTGCCATGTTGTTGTTTTTTGCAACCCGATAAACGGAAGTTACCATATTTAAAATGCGGAGGAGTGACGTAGAGACGCCGTATACGTCTCTGGTAGAGACCTGTCAATCACCGTGTAGCCCCGCCCTAAAGCATCCCCTGCTTTATGGTCTGTTTGACTCTAAATGGACCATAATGTACTAAATGAACATCATGCTGTATTGAAGAAGACTTGAAACTAGAGATTGAGACCATAAACTCATGTTTACAATGTTTACTGAGGTAATAAATCAAGAGAGAAGTAGAGTCATTTTCTCATAGACTTCTATACAACCAGAGGAGTCGCCCCCTGGTGGACACTAGAGAGAATGCAGCTTTAACACATGAAGCATCGGCTTCACTCGGCAGAACCGGAGGTTGCCGCCTGCAGGTGACATTAGCGATGTCTTACGGAGTTTAATCACAAGAATAGGTCAATAAATGAAAGCTAATCACTTAGCTAGTTGTTTAGCTGCGAACGTATTTTAAAGATTTTGTAACGTCTTTCATTGCTGCTCTAAAAAGACTATTCCTTTAAATACAAGAATAATAAACCAATGTTAATTATTTTCGTAATCGCCCTTTTTCTCTCTCAAAATAATCAAAAAGAACCGATAAGCAGCATCGATGAGAGCATTCATATCGATAATATCCTACCGATACCTATATCTAGTCTTCAGAGTAAAGACTCTTCTATGTGTTTGCGTTCCTGTAGTCAGACGACTGCACAAGTGATTCAATCAAAGGCATCAAAATGCAAACAGCCCTGGACTCAGCAGGAGAAGACACACAGTATATACATGTTGCTCTCACACACACACACACACACACACACACACACACACACACACACACACACGGGGCTCCCTGGTCATTCCCTTTGGCTCCTGATGTCTGTAGGATTAGGGAGCAGTTGGGCCTGTCAGCACCTCTCCCACCAGGCGTTAAACAGACTGTGTGGAGGTGCCAACAGCTCTCCGCTACGCCACACTCAACCTATTATACCGCAACACAAAGAACGTGACATACTGTTACTACGGCGCAACATCGGACTCCACTGTGAAACACAACACATGGCATTCTGTTACTATACTGTAAGACCGTGGGCTCTCAACTTAAATAAATACATAAAGATAAGTAAAGGAACGTTATTTCTGTTACACAAAATGATGTATACCTTTCTACCTCTCTCCAGGACTCTAAAATAAACTTTAAATGAATGAATGAATCAGGGAAATGCAGAGAATGCAGCTTTAACACATGAAGCTTTGACTTCACTTTACAGAACATTTAAAATGTATTGATTTTTGAGTTTGCCTTTAAAAGATATTCTTAACAAATCAGATCACTTATCCTAGTTTAGCTCTGCAAATATTGTAAACAGAAATCTGTTAACATTGTTCAGAATAAAACTTCACATGTTTGCATATTGTTCTTTTTATGGACTGAAGAGCCTTTTGGGGCTCAAACACAAACACTTGTTCTCGTCCGCTCACAATAAAACAATCAGTTTGCATAACGTCTGTGGGGGATGACCAGTTCAACCAGAGGGTGTTTGTTTTACTCTGATCAGACTAGCTTGACATTAAATAAAAGCAGCTAAACAGAAAACACAACCTGTCGTATTCCTCATGTGTTGTATGTCCACATACACAGTTTATACCACATAACGCAGGACTGTATGGATCAGCATCACACGGACATTTTCCTGCCTGTAGAAGCTTTCTAGGTATCAGCGAGGCTGTCGGCTAGAAAGCACAAGCTTCTTTGTTTTAATAATAAAACATCTTCATGCAGTTTTAATCACAACACACATCGTGATAAACAATCACATGCTGCATGTTTACAAATCATTTTGCTGAGCATTTAAGCAAGTTTTCACTCTTTTCATTTATATTAAACGTGTTAACGCCCATCGTGTGTTCAGTCTGAATGTCCTCGTGTCTCTAATATGGTCCTGTGTGTGTGTGTGTGTGTGTGTGTGTGTGTGTGTGTGTGTGTGTGTGTGTGTGTGTGATGGATGTCCCTCCCCATGGTGCGGAGTGGAGTGTGTGTCAGTCCCAGGTGGCGTGCGAGTGCTCGTAAACAGCCTCTTTGATTGAGAGGCCGCCATGTCTGTTTGACAGGCGGCCTTGTGCCGCCGACAGAGCGCTGAATCGCCATAGTTACACAGCGCCATGTGGCTGTAGATACCCCCCCTCCCCCCCACCAGAGAGGAGGGAGGAGAGAGAGGAGGGAGGAGAGAGGAGGAAGGAGAGAGGAGAGAGGAGGAAGGAGAGAGGAGGGAGGATGGTGGGAGGGAGGAGAGGAGGGAAGAGAAATGAGAGAGGACGGAGAGAGGAGAGGGAGGAGAGAGGAGGGAGGAGGGAGGGGGAGAAGAGATGAGATGAGGGAGGAGAGAGGAGGGAGGGGGAGGAGGGAGGAGGGAGGAGAGAGGAGAGGGAGAAGAGAGGAGAGAGGAGAGGGAGAAGAGAGGAGGGAGGAGAGGGAGAAGAGATGAGAGAGGAGAGGGAGAAGAGAGGAGGGAGGAGGGAGAAGAGAGGAGGGGGAGAAGAGATGAGAGAGGAGAGGGAGAAGAGAGGAGGGAGGAGAGAGGAGAGTTGCTGCTGCGAAACTGAAGGCGGATCGACTGCATTAATTAGCTAATGAGGAAAAAGGTCATTAAGGGTTAAACCTCCACTGGGTGATAGCAGATGATACATATATATATATATATATATATATGTACATATAAATACTGTTGTATATATACTATATATATACTGTTGTTTTAGTCATGCGTACTTGCACACAGAACATGGAGATGTTGCCGGCAGTCAGTTCTTTCACTCCGCACATTTCTCTGAACTTTGTGCCAACGGATCATGAAAGGAACTCATTCTGAGGTGAATCTTCACAATGAGTTCCTTATTGTCTGAAGAGGTTTTTTATCTCCATGTGATGAATACACACACGTACACATGATGACATACAACGTGCATATATCTTCATGTACAGCAGCAACATGGCCTGTTTGTGTAACTACGTGACTCATCTCTCTACAGAGGCTCACTATCACTGATGTTCACATCCACACATGGATCCTGAATGCTCTGCTTCTATCACAGCTGTGACGAGGAAACCTCCAAACACGTTCCTGTCACAGCTTACAGACATGAACATTGTTCCTAAACTGTGAGTTTGAAAAGGGGCCGAGTGGGTTCTACGTAAAAACAACGGGTTCTAAAGCCCAAAGGTCGCGTGTGGTCGATCCAGACCTCCACTGCTTCCATGGTGAGCTTCTCAAAGGTTCAGAAGTCTTCAGTAACAAAGTGAGATGAAAGCTAAAATTGAATGCTGGTTCAAACACACACACACACTCACACCTCATTCCCAGAAACATATCTCCTGTCACACACACACACACACACACACACACACACACACACACACACACACACACACACACACACAGCTCGCTGGCTCTCAAACCCGCTGCGATGGAGATTAATAGCTGCATTTAGAGCCTGCTGAGCTCCACCTGTCAAGTCCGGGGCCCCCAGGGCAGCTCCGGTCTGTGCCTCAGAACCAGAGACCTGTCCTGGGGCAAGATCCATCATGAACGTCCGCGACAGGCTGTACCTCCGGAGCCAGCCTCCACAGCTGGACCGCCGACACGGGACCACACACTGACTCCAACTGGCTAGCTTGCTCTTTGTATGTATTTGTATTTACACCTATTTTATACATAATAATGTTTACTCTTCTTTGCTCAGCTTTTAGCAGCATCTCTGTAAATTGCACATTGAGAGCAACTAAAACCGGAGTTTGATGTGAACACGTACTTTATGAAGATGACTTTGAGTCGGACTCCAAAGATCTCTTCATTTTAAATTCTAGTTGAGATCCAAAAGTTCTCAAAGAGTCCAAATGTATTACGCTCAGTTTTTGGGGAAATTTAAATAAAATGATGCGCAAGAATATCTAGAATATATCGTGTATAATATATGAAGAGAAAAACAGATAAAAGACATTCTTAAAATGACTAAATCAACCATAGTTTGAATGATATTTCCTTGAGAACATAATATTAATAATAATAACAATAGAATAAAAATGTAGGTATTTAATCAAAACAACCATATGTAGCCTACCACCCCGGAGCCATGCTAGCGAGGCTAAAATGTGAACTGAAAAAACAAAACGCTGATAGATCATAAAACGTGTATAGAACATGTATAGTATATTGTCCATTAAGATTGATCAGATGACAGCTGGTATTTAGAAGAACTCCATCACACATCATTAAAGGTCTTAAGGTGTGATGTGAGGAGAACAGCAGTGCTGTAGAATGACTCCCAGGAGGTAATGAAGTATAACAGCAGCTTTGTGGTTCAGACTTTACATGACAGAGATGTTTCCATCTCGATCAGTCGTGTGTTTTCTGTTGCCTCGTTGAGAGTCGTGCGGCTGCAGCGCGCTGACGGCTGAGGTTCGACAGCAGCCGTGAAACCGTCGCTCACTTCTGTTACAGTATCAGCAGCAGCGCGGCTGGATGCTGACTGTTTGCCTCAGTGCAGAGGCAGAACAATGGCTTTTATTCCCTCTGCCCCAGCACTCCTCCAGAACGCACCGGAAATAGTTCCATCGCCGTGAACAGGCGCTCACCTTTGCTCTCCTTAAAGATTTGGTTACTCGTGACGTCAGAAACGAGGAGGAGCGACTTGTTTTAGTGACGGTGGAGTTCCTTCTCCAGATGTTCACTGATGTCTAATCTCAGTTGGGGGGGGGGGGGGGGGGGGGGGGTCACTGAGTTGCAATAAGTGTCGCGGCTCTGCTCTTTGCTGGTCAACCGTTAACGTTATGATTATGATTCAGAGAAAATATCGTATTCTTATCTGAAACTTTGTCAACAATACAGGAAGCATGAGTTACAGCGTTAGTCATCACTACTTATCAAATGTTCTGTAGTCTGATTAATGTCGACACAGAGCAGCTGCAGATACGAGTATTAACATTATTATTGTTGTTTTTAGTATTATCGATATTATTATAAATAATATGATTATTTGTATTATGTTGATGATCACTATTACTGTTATTCTACTTGTATTATTATTATTATTATTGTTATGTTATACATTCTATTGTTACAATTCCATCTTATTTTAACATATTTTTATTTTCTTCTTACTTAATATAATTCTGACATTCTTTCCTTGTTTTAATGTTGTTTCTGTTTCTTTTCCTTTATTGCAAAGCACTTGTGTTTTTAAGTTTACAGATGTTCTGTTGGAGTCTGTCTGCCTTTAGGCTTAACCCCTAACTCCTAACTCCTAACTCCTAACCCCTAACTCCTAACCCTTAACTCCTAACCCTAACCCCTAACTCCTAACCCTTAACTCCTAACCCTTAACTCCTATCCCCTAACCCTTAACTCTAAACCTTAACCCCTAACCCTTAACTCCTAACCCTAACCCCTAACTCCTAACCCTTAACTCCTAACCCTTAACTCCTAACCCTAACCCCTAACTCTTAACTCCTATCCCCTAACCCTTAACCCCTAACCCTTAACTCTAAACCTTAACCCCTAACCCTTAACTCCTAACCCTTAATTAACTCTAAACCTTAACCCCTAACTCCTAACCCTTAACTTCTAACCCTAACTCCTAACCCTTAACTCCTAACCCCTAACCCTTAACTCCTAACCCTTAACTCTAAACCTTAACCCCTAACCCTTAACTCCTAACCCTTAATTAACTCTAAACCTTAACCCCTAACTCCTAACCCTTAACTCCTAACCCCTAACCGTTGTGTTCATTGAGGCTATTTCACAGCATCTTCTGTACGTTCATAAGACTGCTAGTTATTCCTTAATTTAACTCATGTTCTAATTCTCAATCCAACTGAAACTAATGTTCTCACAAGTCCACAAGAGAAACCTTGAAGGTTACCTCTAGAGGCTAAAGGTGCATTTGAACCTCTGTAGATAACACGGACAGATCTAAACTTTCACACGGTCCGTTTCCTACTTTATGTCCTCTGACTCTGACTCTCATTTACTGACACACATGTGCTCTGAACAGCCTGAGAGCCTCATCGCCTGCAACACATATATGAAATGTCGTGAGTTTATGCTCGACTAATGGAGCCTTGTGTTGTCTCCATGTAATTAGCTGGTCCCCATCTCTACCTACAACATGTCTGAGTGAGATCATGTGATGTTAACTTCCTGATTACCTCAGTTATCAGATTACAAGTCATCTGTGCTCTCCCCATCCACCGGACCACTAACTGGAGCTGTAGATAAAGAGGCGTTTATCTTTGGGGTAATCTGACTCCATGTAATTAGTTACTTCCTGTGCTGGCACATCATGTAGCCGGAGCTTTAGATAAAGAGGCTCTGTTGACGATCAGCACTGCAACGCTGAGGGAGCTGATGGCTATTAGCATAATTAATGTCATCGGCGTAATGCACTCCAACTCTGAGACAGCCTGCCTCACACACACACACACACACACACACACACAGGCTCAAAACGTCCACAACGTCAGTACACGGGCCTGAGCATGAAGCCGAAATCAAATCTGCTGGCTCAACATGAAACTGTCATGTGTGATCTCTGTATTTCTCTGTTTTGTGACGCTATCGTGTCGCTGTGACGACACGTCAGTCAGAGTCGGTACATCCCGTCCCGAGCATTCAAATAAAAGCACACACCATGACGTGGTGTGTTGAGAGCCGGGGCAGGATAGGTTAGGTAGACCGTAGGCCTGTGTGTTAAAGATAGCACAGGATGCCGGAGGGGGTGTGACAGAAAAACCCTGCTCTCTCTCTCTTGTTCTTTGTTTTCCTCCCTCTTTTTTTTCCTCTTTCTCAACACCAATTCCTCTCTCTCTCTCTCTCTCTCTCTGTCTCTCTCTCTCTCTCTCTCTCTGTCTCTCTCTCTCTCTCTCTCTCTCTGTCTCTCTCTCTCTCTCTCTCTCCCTCTCTCTCTCTCTCTCTCTCTCTCTCTCTCTGTCTCTCTCTGCACCACGCAGCAATAAAGCAAACTGTGGCTCTGAAGCACACAGGGAGCCGGATCTCTCTCTCAGATTCCTCTCTTGCTCTTAACCGTTTGAAAAAAATCCTCCGGTGCCAAGGACAGCGAGCGAGCTTAAGAGTGTGAAGAAGTGAAGCCACTCAAAAAAATAAGCATATCACATGGAGTGAGTCGGCGTGACTGCGTTCACATCGACAAATGTGTTGGTGATTTGACACAGTTTTGGTGAGAGATGTAGCCGACAAATGTGTTGGTGATTTGACACAGTTTTGGTGAGAGATGTAGCCGGGGGGGCAAGGCCTCCACAAAGCTTGAAAAGCATCAATAACAATGTAAAGAGTAATCAAACTTGTGTTTAAATGTTGATAAATAATATAGTGTAGTTTTTGAACTGAGTTATCTCCTGGAACAGAATGAGGATTTAGTAGTTTACGCTGAGAACATGTCTGGGGCAGTGAATGAATACTGACGGTAGTGATCAGCTGTCTGTCTGTTATAATGTTCCAGCTTCACCTGCACATGCTGTGATACCAACAGTCGCCCGTCTGGACCTGAACAAGACTCGGATCCAACACAAGGGAACCAAACATCAGCTGGATTGCACAGATTGGGATTTTTAGGGTTGAATTTCATAAAGCCGTTGCCAACTGACAACGATATGAGACAACGACTGCTGCTCGAAGAGAGCGTTATGTAATGTAACACTTCTATAATAACTGTGGAAAGTGTTGAAATAGGCAAAAAAATCGGCAACAGCATGAGTTTAGGAGTTATATTTCATCTTCAGATGAGACCAGCTGACAAAAGTACTTCTTACAGGTTAAGATGCAACCGTTAAATGTCACGTGCTTTCCTTGAACTCTGCCGTGTCGGATCTGGGAATGTAGTCGACGTGTTGCAGAAGACGTCGTTAAGTGATCACACGTGAAGGCGAGGCGAGGATCTCCTCCGATCACATGTTAAAGCCACGCTGAGGCCTCGAGGCACAGGTGTGTGAGAGGACCAACCGATGTGACACCGCCACGTCACAATAACAGGGAGTCAGGAGTCAGTGCACGTAAACACACACACACACACACACACACACACACACACACACACACACACACACAGCACATGAGTAGGTGCATCAAACTATTAGAGTGTTGACTCGGCAGCGTGTGTCATTCTACCACATACATGTTGTTTTTAGCACACATGTAAACCAAAGCTGGACACTGTTGGTAGAGTTGATCCGATACCTGTTCAGACACAGCCTGACATGCTGGATCGGTCTGTTATCACATTAATATATCATTAATCAGCTCACTTACTCGCTACCAAATCTGTACTGCACATGTGCAAACTAGTACTACACAGCTGTGGTGAAACACTCGTGCACCCCCTTTTATCTTTCCTGACTATGCTACAAATCTGTGTTGAAATCAGCTCGTTAGCTGTTAGCTGTTAGCTGTTAGCATCCGGTGGGCAGCACAGTCCCACTTGGCCAAATAACGGAGCGAACAGCGAACGCTAACGGAGGTAGCATCGAGCTACATTATGATGCGTTGATGTTCTTATATGAGTATTAAGCAAAGGCAACTTATAACTTTAACACGATGTGTTAACACCAGTTCAACTTCTCTAAGCAGCTTATTAAACATCATTTAAACAAATATTATGAATAAAAATACAATCTTTTATTCCCTAATCATTTGATTTCTGTGTTTTTATGCAAACAACCACAACAGAACACAGTATGTAAGATATATATACACATGCATATCTATCTCTATGTCAATATAAAGTAATGTAGATTTAGATATAATTAGTTTTCAATGCGCTGGTATTGGATTGGTAGTCGGTATCGGCAGATATTGAACTCCAGGTATCGTTATCTGGAGGTAAAGATTGTGATGGAACATCGAAGGTGGCTGTGTCACAGTTTCTCTCTCCGTCTACTCTCATGAACCCACGTTCACCATCTCAAAAACTGTTTCTATTCTCGCGCCGACGGCTGAAAGACGACCAACTGACTCACGGGAGAAAATACCACGAATGCACTGAAACGATGTCGTCAGCACGCGGCTGTGTCCTGTGAATCGGGTGAAATCTGGGGCAGGTTTATGTGATTCAGGATGAAGGTGGAGCGCACAGTGTGTGTGACACTCTGCAGCATGTGTGTGTGTGTGTTTGCTTGTATTGCTATCCTTGTGAGACACAGCAGACTTTTAAACTTCAGTGTTATCTGAAGCTTAAGTTTCTCTCTCTGTCTCGTGCACACACCCAACACTGCTCTTTGTCTAGTTACACTGATATGTTTTGTCGGGCGACGTCATTCTGTGCCAGTTTTAAAACTAGATTCGTATCTGTCTCAGCTCCCAAACAAACCTCTTTCTTTACAGACACCATTTCTATCGCAGATACAACTGTCGGGATCTTAACTCCAAAAGTTCAAACAGGTTTGCAGTTTTAGCTCCAAGTCCAAGGAGGGACGTGAACATTTTTACCTGTAGGTCCCTCATACAACCAGGTGCTGGTTCAGACCAAGGCCCACAGACTGCATGTGGTGCAGTCGGACCCCAATGTGACCCAGTTCACACCTGGTAGTAACATGCATCTCATGCCACAGCTCTAAACACAAGTGGAATCGACCACCAAGACCCGTCGTGATCCCATCACTCACACCACTTGACCACATGACCCCCCGGACGAGTACGTAGCAGGACAATAAAAGCTGCTCTCCTTTTCTTCCTCCTTTATCTCAAGTCGGTTCCCAAATTCGTGTCTAAACTTACCAGGAAATACTATTTATTGTCCACAGCAGCAGATTACAGATTCACTGCTTCCGCTCCTACCTTTCACAATAAAAGCCCGGCATCACCGCTTACCAGAGAATTCAGTTTAAGAGGCAACTCAACAAAAAGCTTCCACTGACTTTGCCCACGATGTCTGACATCTTATGTGTCTTGGGCAATTTAGATTTCTTCTTCTTCTTTTTAATTTTGAGGCAGACTAGGCACAGGAAGTGTTTATTTGCAAATAGAGCGACACATGTGGAGACGCATTCTAACAGCAGGTGTTGACTGACTCAGTGACACTAGACACTACGCTACGGTTGAAGATCACCAATCTAAATGCACACTGCTGGAGACAGTTCTCCAGGTTTACATCCTTTGATCCTTTCTTAGCAGAATGTGAAACGGAGACAATTTACCAGCTTACAGCCGGACCGGATGCCACGTGAGTCAGCTGTGTTCCTTTGCTGGGCTGGACCATGCGTGTCATCTAGAGTCCTGTGTGGCTGTTTGCTTAGAGAGCCGAGCTGCTCTCTAATAAAAAAGGACTGAAAGGGCCAAACTGTACACCGGCCATGACGGACCGGACTCACACACCCAACACTCGAGATAAGCAACGGGAGGTTCCATCCAAATCACCTGTTGGGAAGAAGCTGCAGTCATTGCTCAACATGTAAACGCTGTGGTTAAGGATTCCTTCTTCAGAGTGAAGGAGTGAGCAATGATGGGATTTTAATAAAATAAATCATTGTGACACAAAAGAGTGGAACTTGTTCTGCTTTTAAAGGAAGGATGTGATGTCACAGATTGCAAGGAGGGAGAAGGAAGTATGCAGGTAGATAGATAGATGGATGGATAGATGGATGGATGGATGGATGGATGGATGGATGGATGGATAGATGGATAGATAGAACAGAGCAGAGGTGTGTGTAGGTTACAGAGAGACCATTTTCATGAGTGGAAATGGATGCAGTACATACAGAATAAGTGTGGGCATGTGAGTGTGTGTGAGTGTGTGTGGGCATGTAGGAATTGATCTGCCTGCGCGTAGTGTTGTTGGTGTATCTGTGCATGTGTATATACAGTATATATATATATATATATATAATATATACGTGTCTTCTTCAGTACCTTCCAGGCAGCAGGTCCTCCAGAGGCCCGAGTGCGTCATCACCTCCTCGTTCTTCTTGCTGGTCTCGTTCTCGTTGGTGCTCTTGACCTTGCAGACGCCGCGCGAGTACAGCCAGTAGTCTGTCCCCACGGCGATGGTCATAAGGCTGAAGGCGGCGAAGGCCCCCACCGTGGTCAGCAGCATCTGAACTCCGCGGTCAAACACCCCCATGTTGCCGCATTCCACGAAAGGGGGGCCCCCTTTCCTCTTGATGTACAGGAAGTAAATATTTGTGAGTTTGCGTCGCCACGCCAGCTCGGAAAACGGGGGGTGGGCGGCAGCAGCGGGCGGACGACGGTAGCGGGGGGCGGCGGGGGGGGGCGGGGGAATTAGGGGAGCTCGGGGGAAATCGTATGGTTGGTTTTGGGGTGGAAACAGCAACCAAAAAATGAAGATGAGGGTGAAGCTTTTTGGCTGTTTGGCCCCGACAGACGGGTCAAACAGACTTTGGCGAGGACTGACAGAACCCTCAGCTACAAAGGTTTCTAAATTCTAGTCCTCGAGTGGCAGTAAGTTGCCCCACTCTGGAAAGAAAAAAGTGTTGACCTAAAAACACAGGCTTCTAGCAGATCCCACAAGAGACCTGGTCTGGGATCTAGGCCTACTTTGTTGAGTTGGAAGGCCTCTAAACGTCAAACTCCAGAAAAGAAAGAAGGCCAAGATGATGAGAAGATGGAGGATTTTGCTCTGTGGTCGTCTCCGAGCCGACCAAAGCAGTTATTTACAATCCTCACAGCTTCCACGGCGATGTTTGGAATGATGTGCATGTAGCGCTTGATTTTTCTGTCACATACAGCCTTACTCTCCACACACACACACACACACACACACACACACACACACACACACACGCTCACAGAGCTAAACTTTCACTCGCACACACCTGTACACGGACGGACACACGCATGCACGCAGTGTGAATTAATTCATACTGAAAGGGGGGATGAAGGAACATGGGGTGTGTGGAGGTGGAGAGGGGGGGGGGGGGGGGGGGGCTGTTAAGACTAACACAGTTGCCGGCCTGGTATCTTTAAAATGGCCCCAATTTTTTTTTTAAAAGCAGAAACCTCCAATAGATGATGACACGATGAGATCTGACTACACTGATGTGACCCAGTGGATCAGTGAATTATGGAGGCTCATCTCTGAAGAATCACATGTATTCTGTGGGGGGAGACAGACAGGCAGGGCCCGGAGAATGTTGGAAAAAAATAAAAAACAACACAAGGACTGGATGTGCTGAAAGAAATGAAAGAACAAATTCAAAGCAGCAGAATCAAGCGCTCCCCCAAAAGCAAGGACACAACGATGAATAATGCCAAATAATCAGCCGGTACCATGACTGCCATGAAAACCAGCCATTCCTTAAAGAGATGAAGGAAAAAAAGAAACCAACCAGGGACGAGTATCCCCTCTCTCCAAATAAAAATAAAAAAGCCAGAAAGAGGAAGAAAAAAATATGAAGTTAAGAAAATCAAACGACAGCCCGCTTAGGTTTCCTTTTTCCTAAAATTCTGATCCCCAGTTTCCATATGTGGTCCCTAGACCTTTCTCCGGCGACAGAGGAAATCTGCTATAGGGGGATACGGGCAGCGGTACCGACGGCACACCGCGGAGAGAGGGGCGCATCCGGGCGGAGAGGCCGAGCATCACCGCTCATGCAGCCGGTCGCAGCAACGAGGAGAACCGGGAGGGATGGACGAAGCTTCCCGGAGCGCCAGAGCCTCTTCCTCCAGCATCCAACACGGATCCTAGTCGGTTATATCACGGCCGACCGGAGCACAGCGGGCGCACATACACACACACACAGCCGCTGACTGTCATCACATAAAAAAACAGAAATCATCAAAAGCAATGCTTTTTTTTCTCTTTTGTGTGTGAGTGTGTGTGTGTGTGTTGGAGAGGCTGTCAGGCGTGGGGGGTCATGTGCGCCAAAAAAATATTAAGATTTCAAGTCGAGCAACACATCAATCCTCTGGTTTCCGCGTTTTCTTCTTCTTCGCAGAGCTGAGATAGAAGTGGAGAGAAGAGAGGAGGAGGAGGAGGGGGAGGAGGAGGAGGAGGAGGAGGAGGAGGAGGGGGTGGATGATGGTTAGAAGCAGCGGATGAAAAAAAAATCGACACAACCAGAGAGTGAGGAAGAGAGAGAGAGAGAGAGAGAGAGAGAGAGAGATAGAGAGAGAGAGAGAGAGAGAGAGAGAGAGATGTTCCGTGCGCAGCAGCAGCACTTTACGCAAAAACAAGCGCACTGCAAAAAATAAAAAAACATTTTGAACAAGTCAATTTGCTGAATCTCAAGATTTCATTTCGTAACTTCTGTATTTTCCTGATGTCCTTTTTAATATCTTAAAGGCAACTCAAAGTGTTTAACAGTAGAAAGGCATTAGGACGATATTTAAAAAAACACAAAATCAGATTACAAAATAGTTAAAATACAAAAAGAGCAGAAATACATTTATATTCAGTTACAATGCTGTAATAAGATGAACAATAATATTCATAACAGGTGAAACGTGTAATGAGTTAGCTGTTCAATTACAATATTGAGTCTTTGAAGGGAATTCAACAACCGCTCATAATAATAAACAATAACTGACCCAGAACATTCTGTACTCAGCACCTATAATCCTGGTGGAGGAATATAGAATGCTGCTGGTCTACACTAGTCACACGTAATGTGTTTAACTGGAAGGAAGCTTCTTCCTCTAACTGGAACCAGAGAGACCTCGATGTTCAATCAGATGAATGTGAAGAAACGACTTCATGACGTCCTTTTCTTTCTTATTCTATTGTTTCCCAGGCGACACAGGCCGTGATAATTAAAAAACTGAATTTGCACCATTTCATTAGGCTGCAGGTGTGAATGTCGGTGAGCTATAACTAAGTTAGCAGTCGACCAAACTAAGCAGGTCTGTTTCACATTCACCAGGCGCGAAACCTTCTGCGTCAAGATGCTGCAGCACCATGATGAGAGGAGCTGAGCTCACTTTGGGAACTCACACGAGATGGATTCATGAGATAATCATCAGATTTGAGGCGGCAGATGCAGATGTATTGTTAGCATTAGCCCTTAGCGTGAGTCAAGCTACATATCCCATCATGCAACTTAACTTTCACTAGACCCTCCCCACCACCTTTCAATTCAAGTATTCCCATCTGATTGTTTAACACGAGACATGATCATGAGTTACATCCAGTCAAATCCTGATCTAAAGAGAGCGACGGCATCAATGCATCAGATGATGGTTGGTGTTGTGAGACATGTGGAGCTCACCGTCCTACACATGCAGCTGCACCGCGGCTGATACAGCACACAGGTTAACTCACGGAGGAGGTGTGATTCCTGGTTCGTTATCTCTCGCTGCCTCTGATATGCAAAATTGTTCAGTACAGCGTCGAGTCTGCTGGAAGAGTGATTCAGGAAACTCAAAGACCGAATGTTCTCTCACAAGGAGCAGAAGTGGTGGCAACCGGTTCAGCCTGTCGGTTCATCCGCGTCAGCATGTTTCGGGGGAACATCACTTGGTCTCCTGTCGGAGCAACTTGGAACAATGGATTCTGGCATTTTGAAATGACACTAAGTTGCCTGTTGGGGATGCTGTAGTTAAATGTCAAAAACTTCAAACTTTGAAAGGCCACAACCGCTGCAGCAGTGTAGTCTGATGTGGATGTAGTGAGGGAGGCTCGGTCTCGTCACCGATTGGCCCACAGCTGCCTGCACCATTTGTGGCTGATGACATGAGCAGCGTGCTTCTTGCTTTTGTTGTTTTTAACTCGTGGTTTTCTTCATCTGACCCACAAACGACTAATTCACCCCAATATCAGATTATGAAATGTGCATTTATATGTATTAACCTCATGAATGCAAGAATATAGATCCTCGCTGTCTCTGCAACCAGGAGATGGTTAGCTTAGCTTAGCATAAAAACTGGAATCATACAAAGGTAAGAATATGACTAAAAAGCACCTTTAAAGTGCGATAATGTACATGTCCTATCTTCTTTGTTTAATCAGTAATACAGGGGGGGGGGGCACTGGTTCCCCGGTGCCCGGTGCCTCCCTTCCCTCCAGCGGGTCCAGCAATACGTCCTGGGTCTCCAGCAGAGAGGAGAAGCTCTGCTCCTGGAGGAGGAGGATCAGGACTACACTGAGACTGGTTCATGACCTGGTAAAAGTTAGCTGAACTTTTAGACAGAGTGAGGCTGTTTCTCAACACATTTTGTCTTCTGTACTTGTTAGAAGTGTCATTTAGTTGCTTTGTCATGTTTAGTGCCTTTACATTATGCTGCATATCCTTTAATGTGGGACAATCTTCTCTTGAGATGTAAAAGAACAGGTTGAACTTCTCTCACTTCCTTCATCCAGTGATGCTTTATCCTCATAACATTACATCCACTGTGCAAATTACATCCCAGTGACTAAACTAGATCTGAGGACTCTAGATAGAGACACAGAGTGACGACTGTGAACCGATTCCAAATGAAAACGACACAAGAGATCTCCAGAGAAGAGAGGAAGCTGCAGATAGAGTGGGAGGAAGAAAACGAGAGATTGGAGAGGGATAGAACACAGAGCCATGGAGAAGAAGATAGAGAGAACAGTCTGCCGCCTCCTCCTCCTCCTCCTCCTCCTCCTCTGGGGTCTAGAGGACATGTTTAACATTCTACTCTGCTCCTCCTCCTCTCCTGTCATCCTGCCACAGCCTCGTGTCCTCGCTGCTCTCTGGTTGCTGATGGCCGGAGACGACAGGCTCGGACATTCCCTCGAAATCGCGACAAGCTCGTCGTCGTTGCTGCGTCTGATGTGCTCGCTCTGTACGAGCTGTAAGCCGGCGACACACCTGCAGTCTGTTGCTCTGGTGTTCTTCACCTCTTGATGAATGCCAACACTTTGCCAAGTTCATAAATGTGCTTTTATGTCCTTTATTCTTTCTTTATGTGAACAACAATGTTCATCCTGGTCTCATAAAGAGTCCTTTCCCGTGAAACGCATCCTCACCCAACAGTTCGTATGATATCGTACGAAAAAGTTACTCCTCTTTTTTTGTGCTTTTTCCTTCGAAATCTGGCAACACGTGTCCATTTCCACCAATAGAAAATAAACCGTCTTCACAGGAAACTCAGTTCAGGCAACAGAACTACTTAGTCAGGTTCAGGAGGAGACTTGTAATAAAAGATGGTGGAGTACTTGGTTAGGAAGGAGGTCGGGTTGGATGTGTGGGTCGAACAAACAGAACTTTCACCCAAGACATTGACCTTATTAACGTGACAAACGTACTTATTTCAAGCCAAAATGTGATGTTTTACTAAACTCAACCAGGTAGTGTTGTTGTGTTTTAGTTGTATTTAAGTTTACCATCTCAGCCACGTGTTCACAACTGCAACCGTCATCCAGGAGAACGTGTGTTACAGTTTACTTTTATGGGAAAGTCGTTGTGTGGAAGACTGGGTGGCAGTTTAAACCACGCTGATGGTCGTACTGTCCTCTGATACAACCAGTACCAGTACATTCAAAGTGATTATTATTATTATTATTTAACCAGATACATCAACAGAGAACCAGTTTTATTGTTTACTATGATGACTTGGCCAGAAAGGCAGCAACAGGAGGTCAGCTGCTACAAGACGAAATAAAACATCTCAAGCAATCTCATACGATAATCACAACATCACAATATGTCCATAATAAATATAAAACAACGGTGTTCCTGGAGAAGCACGTTCAGAGACTGTCGTTGGTAACGAGTTACTAAAGCAGGTGAAGCGGTGAGGATGTGGAGTTGTGCTTCTTGCTCGGAGCAGCAGACCGGAACGAGAAACAGCCGAAGGCGCTGCGGACATTTTGAAATGACCACGTTAGTGAAACCGCTGGAGCGTAAATCTGCTGTTGCTGTTGGAGATGTTAAGTAGTGAGTGGAGATGTGTGGGCTTTAACCAATGATGGTTTCATAAATGAACTAAGTCCTCTCAGTCGACCAGAGAGTACAGGTTACAGCCATGAGGGCTGAAAGGAGCACCGGGGACGAAGCGGTCGGCGGTTTGGTGGATGGCGTCTAGTTTATTGAGGAGACTTCCGGAGGCGGACCTGAAGATCACTTCACCAAGTGGGAAGGATTGTCATTGTCACACCAGAGTGTGAGAGGAAACCAATTCTTGATCCGAGCATACAAAGCTCTGCCAGTGCTGTTGGTGCTGTTAGCACCGTTAGCTGCTAGCCGCCCGCTCAGATATATCTCAGTGCATCGGTTGTAGCTGTGGCTGGATGACGATGTCAAAAACACAGTTTGCAGTTAAGGAAACAGAGTTTTCTCTCAGACGTCGTGATGACCAAACCAAAGCTGATAATCAGACCTACATTTTGCCACCACTCCTCAATGAATGCATATATCAACGCTGTGTGGCTGAAATCAGTTAATCAATCATTACAGCTTTGACTGCCACGCCTTCAAAGTGAACATCGTTGTTCGACAGCGCAGATCAACGTACAGCGAAGGACACCAAAGTGCTTCCATCCTGAGATGAGTCAGCTTGTGCACTGCGCTTTGACTTTAAAGAACTTTTATAATTGTTTTAACACACCAACAGACACATGCAGAGTGTGAAGTGAACAGGTGTAATTTAAGCTTTCTTCTCCTGTGTTAACCTCTCTGTCTCTGTCACACTCCTGAGCAGTTCCCCGTGTTGCCCCCCCCCCTCGTTGCCTGGGGGTGAACCAGGGTGTCCTGTTCCTCTCGCTCTCATCGCGAGCTTCCAGTCTGCATGAACGCCTCTGCGTTACCTGCTGCAGCCTGGCCTACTTCGAAAGAGTTCCTCCCCTGCTCTGCTCCGGCGCCACCAGCAAAGTCAGGGCCAGGCAGGAGGAGGTGGAGGGTCGACGAGGTACCGACGTGGAGCGAGCAGAAGAGGATCAGAGGGGAGCAGAGGAAGACAAGTGAAGCTTTTTACGAGGACTTCCTGCTGCATTGACGCGTGGCGGTACTCCTCAGAGGACAAACTGCTTGTTTTCAGTGGGAGAACAACAGGACATGTGTTGCCAGCACTGTTGTGATGTTCAGACTGGATGCAGGCACATCTGTTTGTCCAGCTGTTCTTCTCTTTGTTTTCCTCATAAAACGTCGTTTTTGGAGGAAAAGAAATGAAGTGAAATGTTGGTCCGGCTGCACTTTTCCACATCTCCTTTAATTCACAGTGGAGTCATTTTTAAATCAATCATGTCCACATTCATTTTCAGACATTTC